>NC_022019.1:25698697-25716934 GCF_000317375.1 Microtus ochrogaster
TGTCTCTGTATACCAATTATCTGGAACTTTAAATATGCATCTAAACCTAAAGCAGGTAGCATTGTGAAAAAGCATGTCCTAGCTATCCCATATCAATCAACACACACACACACACACAGAGAGACAGAGAGAGAGAGAGAGAGAGAGAGAGAGAGAGAGAGAGAGAGAGAGAGATAGTTTCATGAGATGTCCTTCACAAATCTTGAAAATTTCAACACATAGGCCATAGTTGAGGCTATTTGAGGAGGATTAGAAGATGAAGAATTTTGTAGAAACATTACTTTTGGAAGCTGGCTCCAGAGGTTTCAAAGGACTCATTCATTTTTGAGTGTGTTCTCTGATTCCTGTTTGTGGTTTGAGACATGAGTTCCCAGGTGTTGAACTAGAAGCCTGCCTGCAACTAGCTACCTCTTTGCAAAGATTGTGGACTTGAAGCCTCTGGATCTGTAAACCCTAAACAAACTTTTTCTCAGATTCACTACCTTGATAACAATGTTTAATCGAAATAAAAAAAATTAACTAATACATAGAATAAAAAACACCACAGTCAATACTGGGACAAATGACTGAGAAACTTTAATATAGTTTGAGTTATTACATCTTACACTAAAAATAAATTAATTCAATACTCAGTCACCAAAGATGGATGTGGCTATTGGTATAAAGCAGAAGATTTCAAGTGAAAAATCAGAATTTGTGACCTAAATAGACTTGTACTGTTGCCTGTTATTTCATTCAAATCCTAAACATGGAAGAGTTTATATTCTACAAAATCTCATTCTTCAATGCATCATAAACTTTTATAGATGCATTGAACAAAAAAAAATCCTTACATACATATTAAGGATGTAGACAGAGACCATCCATCAATTTCTTAATTCTTATTTTGTCAGACCCAAAACAAATCAAGTGAAGAAACTTGACTCTTGAATAACCTAGGGTTTTGCAGTAGATCTACTATTATAATCTTACATTATTTTTAAGAAGTATCAATGACATTTTGCCAGAATTATAAATTAATCAATGAAAAAATTATTTGACTTTCCTAGATTACTAAGATTACTAGACATTGTCTCTAACTTCAATGTCATATTAATTCCACAGGCCTACAACTATCTTTCAGAATAATAACCCTAAAGCATCAAAAGTTCAACAACTCAAATACAGAGCTCATGGGAAGCAACATATATCAGTGGTATTTTGGTTCAGATCTGTCTCTCAGTGGGTACAATGGATGACTAGGTGTATCTTAAGAATTACTTCAAGTCTAGGATTAATAATTAGGACAAGTATTTTAAAATATCCCAAATTAGTCTCCCTGCATTTGAAATACAGGTTTTCTGTGGCAAAGACAAAATATTGGGCATATTTACACATATAAAAAATAAGACATCACTATGAGGGAGATTATGGAGCATAGGAAGTGTAAGAGGGAAGTAAAGAAAAGGGGGACTGATGTAGTAATAGTTTAATTAAATAAAAATAATTTGCAAAGTAGAAAGGCTTGAAATCATTGTATTCTCTTTCTATTGAAAGAGCAGTGCTATAAAAAACCATTATTGAGTCACAAAAGCGTATTCCTCAGATTTTACCTTTTGCTTCTCAGCGTATACCTGTGGATGCAATAAGACTTCCTACAGGATGGAGGTGGGCGGTCCTTGGACTTCCCACAGGTCAGGGAGCCCTGATGGCTCTTCGGGCTGATGGGGGAGAGGGACTTGATCGGGGGGCGGGGGGGGTGGTGGCAGGGAGGAGGCGGAAATCCTCAATAAATAAATAAATTAAAAAAAAAGTTAACAGAGGAAGTGTATACTAGGCCTAGTTATTGAGGTATGATTCATTTTCATTAAGAACTCAAAAAAGAATAGTCTTCAGCACTATGTGACATGCCTGGAGTGGTAGAGAAAGGCATGCTTACTGGGCAGAATTCTGAAGAGTGCACTATACAATTAAATCTTCCTGAAATCAGTCCAGTTATATAGGAAATTATATGTGTATTAATGATCTGGGGATATTTTTTGACTCAAGGTCAAGTACTTAGCTGGAACATGAGTCAAATATTTTGACAGAGATTATGGAAAGAGGATATGGAGTAAATTCCATTACAGGCAAAGCTTTCCCTGTCCCCTGTGAGACACATAGAAAGATAGGTGTTTCACATAAGTTTTCATCAAAGGGCACCATCTTCAGAAGAGAGTGGAAATAAGCAAAGACAAATCATGATGCTTTTAAAGACATGCAAAAACTGTTCTCCAAATATCCTATTACCATAGACAGAGTGACTGAACTAATTTGGATGGAAACATTGGCTCAGCACCCTGGGTTTCTTACCAAAGGTAATTACCTATCATTTAATAATAAATGATTATTATATTACCTATCATTTAATAATAAACTTTTAAGATGCAGATGTCAGAAATCCTTAATAAATAAATAAATTTAAAAAAAATTAAAAAAAAGATGCAGATGTCAACAGTGTATCCATTGCATGCTTCCATTCCAGGAGCTGCTTGTCAGTCACCTGGAGGGAAGTTGGTGACATTTATCTGTTTTCATGATGAAGCATGGAGTTTTGTTTCTATTGCTATAGCACATTCTTCTGGACATGGAATTCTTTTCCCTGTATAAAATATGTTGGTAATAAATGTTATTGATTAATATATGAAGGTTTATCATTTGTCTCAATATTTTGTACTACACTACTTCTAATGTAGAAACCAAATCCATAAAAATCCTATTGCTGCAAGGGGTGCACCTTTACAGAATTTATTGACTTTACCAGGGCTCTCACCACCCTGACATAGCAGACTTGATGGGATAGTGTGATGACATCTTGAAAATGCAATTGCTGTGCTAGGTAGTTAACAGCACCTTCCAGAAACAAAGAAAGCTTCCATGGGAAGTTGTATAGGCTTAGAATAAGTGTGAGCACACACCGTGAAATTGTATACAAACACACAAATAAAACACTAACAAAATTAAATCTGAGTCTTACATTTCTTAACTCTCTCCTGATAATAGTTATCAAGAGCAAAAACGCCTGTAGCTTGGTGATGACAGCTTTACACACTAGGCCAAATTTTGTCCAGCTTTCAGTGTGGTAGCATGATAAATGGCTTCTAAACTCAACTAAGACAAAAGAAATCCACAGCATCAATAATAACAAAAACCCCAAATTCAAATCTATATTTCAGAAAGGCTTCCATTCAAATCTGAATGGAGGAACTTAATTATATTTATTCTTTTTGTTATACATTTGGAAGAGTGATTTTTCCTTCCTTTGAAATATTGATATGTTTACAGACTTAATGATTTGAAGTAGAAAGAATGTTGCAGAGTGTTTTAAAGCACAGTTTTATGCATATGGACTTTGCATGTTTTTGATATCAGTTACAGCTATGAAGTCTACACTATTTATAGTGGTGTATTTGGTTGATTTTGTTCTTAAGTCTAGAATAGCATCTGAATTTATTGTTTATGCAATATTCTATTTAAAGATGTCCTTTTCTCTGAGTTTGGCTAATATCATTTGCTCTTTATTATATTGCCACTTACATAAACTGACTTAGTAAAATTAGACATTGCCATTAGTAGTATCTGCAAAATTAATTTTAGAAGACGATTAAAAATTTTAAATGGCTGGTTTTGTACTTATATTCTTTTTTTTTTATTGAGAAAAGGAAAAAAAACAAGTTTCTGCCTCCTCCCAGCCTCTCACCTCCCTCCCCCTCCTCCCACCCTTCTCCCCCTCCCTCTCCAGTCCAAAGAGCAGTCAGGGTGCCCTGCCCTGTGGTAAGTCTTAGGTCCTCCCCCCTCCGTCCATATCTTGGAAGGTGAACATCCAAACTGGCTAGGCGCCCACAAAGCCAGAAAATTAAGTAGGATCAAAGCCCCTTGCCATTGTCCTTGGCTTCTCATCAGCCCTCATTGTTCGCCATGTTCAGAGAGTCCGGTTTCATCCCGTGCTTTTTCAGTCACAGTCCAGCTGGCCTTGGTGAGCTCCCAGTAGATCAGATCCACTGTCTCAGTGGGTGAGTGCACCCCTCGTGGTCCCGACTTCCTTGCTCAGGTTCTTGGGATAAAGTAAGGTTGGATAGGGGAGCACGGAAGCACAATTCTTAGATAAGGGAGCCACCTTAGGGTTGGCAAGAGACTTGAACCTAGAGTGGCTCCCAGGAGCCCAAGGCGATGTCCCCAGTTAGTTCCTTGGGCAGCTGAGGATAGGGAACCTGTAATGAGCCTATCCTATAGCAATACTGACGAATATCTTGCATATCACCATAGAACCTTCACCTGGTGATGGATGGCAATAGAGACAGAGACCCACACTGGAGCACTGTACTTATATTCTTAATTCTGCAAGAAGATTACAATTTAAAGTGGTCCAGTAATGTGTAAAACACATGTACTATGCTATAAATTGTGTAAATAATAATCACTGTATGATCCTCTACTTGAAAGATATAAACTGATTTCCAAATAAATTTTATTTTGTTATTTAAATAAGTATAAATAATATATTTAAAATGATTTAGAGTGTATATATCTCTGTATTTAACTTTATCACTCCTGCACATGTAATACCAAATGTGGCAGGAGATTACAAACATTTTGAAATGAGAATGTACTTTTTGAATTGAAAATTACAGTATCATACTGAATATACAACTGTGATTTTTATTTCCTCAATTTTTTTATTTTATTGTTTCCAAAAATAAACTCATTTTTATTATTTTTAAAGATTTATTTATTTAATGTGTATGGGTATTTTGCCTGCATGCACAGACATATGCACCACATATTAGTATGATGGATCCCTTGGAACTGGAGATGTAAGTTGCCATGTGGGTGTTGGGAATTGAACCCAGGTCCTATTGAGGAGCAGCCAGTGCTCTTAACACTTCAGCCATCTCTCCAGCCCAATAAACTAATTTTTTAAAACATCATTAGCATTTTCTTGCTCCTTTCTTTTTTCATATAGCTAGTTCTTATGCTCCCAATTTAAATATTTTAGTAACATAACATTTTTAAAAGATTATATAAGATTGATCTGAAGTGATAAATTTAATACTAAGTGCTTATATAGCCTTCAATGTATTAAATATCATATGAGATTATGGATAATTAGTTTCTATGAGTCAGAAAATTATTAATGTAAATTAGGATTTATTATTTTAAGGAAATAAAAATGAATGAACCATTTTCCATTAACACCACCAATCAAGGACTATAGAGACATTAGATATGTATATTAGGTTCATATGCAAAGAATATACATATCTTTGGAGTCTATGTTCTTTGTTGCCATTCAACACATTTGTTACCACATAAGATAATTAAATGGACACTTAAGTACTAGTTATTTAAGGCAGCTCTGAACAATTTGCATTGAATATAGAAAAACCTCTAGGTTGATGAATTTTAAAAACGCACACACACGGCTCAAGGAGAGGACAGAGAATATGTGCACATACGTTGTTATTTGCCAAGTGATCTGCATTTTGAAGTCAGCTGTCAAATTTGATTAATTGTGAGTTCAGGGGACAGTCAGTACACAGTGGTCTTCATTAGATCCTGAATTTTCTCTGCCCTTCACCAGTAATCAGGATGGATCTGCTTACACATTTGACTTGCCCCTCAGTGCATATAGATTAGGAGGCCCTGCACAGAGGCAAAATGGACTTAATTATCTTCTTCATGTTAAAAAAAAAATATGAATGTAAGACTAGACGTCTGTACTTTACAACAACTCTTCACATCTCCAGGAGTTTCAAAGTCCATTTTTAAGGTAGTAAATTCTAAGTTTAATTTACAGTTTAAGAGAATTTGTGTTGTTAAACCCCTTTCTCAGGATGGTGATTGTGATTAGAAGCACACCTAAGGAAGGAATGCCAGGGAAAAGCAAATGAGAAGGATCACATTTGAAGCAAGCCTCTTTATTACGAAACTCTAGCAGAAGGCTCTGTAATCATATAAATCCTCAGTTTCAACTTAATGGGCATCCCAGAACATTCTTCAGATTTATTATGCTGAATAACATCCATTTTACCCTGCTGTAATATTTTAAAAGCTTTCATTTCCTTATTCATTAGAATTTATTATTAGATATGTGTCGGGACATATTTGGAGAAGGAAAATGTTATGTTACTTACTCTATTAGAATTAATTACTGTGTAAGATGGTTATATTCTGGCATTGTATAAAGTTCTGCTTTCTCTGAGCATAGTAACACATTCTTGTCATCTTAACATATGGGCAGCTGAGAAAGGACTGTGAATGTATGGTCAATTAGGACTTCATAGTCAGTAAAGGGCGAATGTTGTTGTTCACATGCAGACAGACTTCAAACCGTGCTTTTGTGCAGATATCCTTGAACAGAGAGTGAGAGGAAGGGCAGTAGATGCTGCAGATAGGTTGCTTAAGCTCAAAATGTGAGTCATAGACATACTCATTAAATGTGTAGTCTTCGCTTACACATTGCAGTCTACTAAGATTAATATTGGATAATGTCTGGGTTGCCTCCAAACCCAAGGGATAAAACTTTATTCTTCAAGTGGTGCCACTTGTATCCCAGGTATTTCTGATTAAACTAGATTATTTGGCTTTCATATTCAAGACATTTAATGTTTATGTAAAAATGCAATACAGCTTCCCCCTACCTCATAGAAAAAAGCAAGAATTCATTGTCAGAGAACTATATCCATTCACCAGAATCTCAACCCTTTGGCACATTGCTCTTGACCAAGGGCCAGAATGCCTTCAGAATTTTGGTAACTGGCTGTGCCACACAATCAGTTACTTTTGTATTGCATTGTACCTCAGAGGTCAAGGAAAACATTTGATGTTCAACATACATATTTAAAAGTATTTTTAAAGAAAACTTTGACCACAATGAAATCATAATTTGCTCAAATATTGTAAGTAAGAACTACCCCATGGGCAGAAAAAATTGTTTATTGAGAGATTAAACAATCTGCTACCTCAGAGGGTGCAGGATAGAATAAAAAGGAAAAACCTTTTTTTTTAAATTTATTTATTTATTAAGGATTTCTGCCTCCTCCCCACCACCGCCTCCCATTTCCCTCCCCCTCCCCCAATCAAGTCCTTCTCCCTCATCTGCTTGAAGAGCAATCAGGGTTCCCTGACCTGTGGGAAGTCCAAGGACCACCCACCTCCATCCAGGTTTAGTAAGTTGAGCATCCAAACTGCCTAGGCTCCCCCAAAGCCAGTATGTGCAGTAGGATCAAAAACCCATTTCCGGACTTACATAGCAGACAATGAGGACTACTGAGAACTCAAGAACAATGGAAAAACCTTTTTTATATAGAGATAGGTAACAGTGGCAGGAGAGGTGCCTGAGCTATAGCAGTTATGAATTAGATCAGCAAAAGGTGTGGAACAGGCCAGAAGATTCTGGGACTAGTGTGGGGATTTTAATCTGTTGCAAGTTTATTTAGGTTAATCAGAAACTAGATGGCTTGGGCTGTTGACTACTGGTACCTGATAAGGGAAATAATAGCTTTCTTTTCCTGACCAGGAGAAACCTACTTCACAGGAATTCAAAGAAATGCTGAGTTTGGATGCCTTGTTCACCTGGTCAAACCATTTTTGAACTGAGCCCACGCTGTCTTTAGGACACTGTCTGTGACAGTGCCATTTTGGATCTAACAGTAATTTGAAAAGAGTCCAAAGTAGCCATATTTTAAACTCACATTGAAATGCTGTATTTAGTCCTGACTTTGCTGTTCAGTATAATTAAAAAGACAAAAGCAAAGCATTCTGAGAAAATTCCAGTCTGAAATAAGCCATTATCATACGTATATTCAAATTTTGTTGTGGATAGTGTGGACCTTGTGGTTCACAGCTAAGGCCATCAATGCATTCTCTAATTTGTTATTTCTATATAATTTTGAGATTTAGATTTACATGTTTAGAAATTATTTATGTAAAATATTAATTCCATTATTCTCTGGATGTGCTTAAAATACCTTTTGAACAAAGTATGGATATTTATTTATTGATTGATTGATTGATCTTTTCTTCTTTTTAATTTTTTTAAACAAACTGACTTTTTTTTTTATTATACATACCAATCCAAGTTCCCACTTCCTCTCCTCCTCCCATTCCCTCCACATACCCTCCCACCAATCCCTATCCAATCCTCAGAGATGGTAAAGCACATTGCTTTGTAGAAGATCCAAGGCCTTCCCAACTGTATCTATGCTGATCAATGTGTCCATCCAAAGAGAATAGGTTCCCCAAAAGCCAGAATATGCTTACTCATCATAACCCCGACCTCCCTTACTCCCCCACCACTCTCTCTCTTTCTCTCTTTTCCTCCTTTTCTTACTCTCTCTGTTTCTTTCTCTCTTTCTCTCTCTTCCGCTCTCTGCTCTTCCCTCATCTCTCCTTCCCTCTTTTCCTTTCCCTTCCATCACCCACTAAATAAATATTCAACCTCACTCTGCATGGTGTTCTTGTCCCTTCTGATCTCTCAACCGCTGCCTCCCACCTGCCTTGGACATACAGAGGCTTCAGGTGATGAGACCAGCTGTCCTCATGGTTTGCCATGGTCTCCCACCCACCACTGCCTTAAACGACCCACAATGGCTCACTGCCACCACTTGGGAAACCACAGCATTTTATTTTTACAATAGCATTTGCTGCTGTGACTGGGAAAGCAACCAGGCATAAATATCAGTGAAGGGCTCAACTGTAGCTGTGAAGGCTGTGGTTTGGTGCTGGAAAGGAAAAACTCACCACTGAAGCTGCTGGTATGCATAGAGGTTAGCCTTCAGGGAGATAGAACACAGAGTTGTAAAGAACCTGGTTCTGGAGCCCAGGATTCAACATGTTTTCAGCTGGCCTGCCTGTGGGCCAGAGGGTATGTGGAGAGAGCCTGGCCAAGCCATGAACACCAAATGTTATGGTCAAAATAAAATGGTGCCATTCGCTAAGTGGTGGCAGTGAGCTCTTAAAGGGACAGGACAGACCATTACAGCTATAAACAAAGGATATTGAGCCAATAGTTCATGATGCTAGAGAAGCTAATAATAAATTGAACGATAAGAAAAACATATGAAGATCCACTGAGAAAGATGAAACACACAAGATTGCCTGACAATATTGGAAGTGTGGGGGTGGGGGAGAAAGGAGGGAGGAAAGGGAAGAGGAGGAGGAAAAGGGAGGAGTGAGAAAAACTTGAGGGCGTGGGTAGTCAAGAAGGATGAAGGACAGAGATAAGAGCAAAGAGATATCTTTTTTTCTTTTTTTCTTTTTTTTTTTTAGTTTTTCTAGACAGGGTTTCTCTGTAGCTTTGGAGCCTGTCCTGGCACTAGCTCTTGTAGACCAGGCTGGCCTAGAACTCAGAGAGATCCGCCTGCCTCTGCCTCCTGAGTGCTGGGATTAAAGGCGTGTGCCACCACTGCCTGGCGGCAAAGAGATATCTTGATTGAGGGAGCCATTATAGGGTTAGCAAGAAATCTGACTCTAGAGAAGTATTGATATTTAAATGGCAAATCTTATCTTTAGAAATATATGAAAAATCTAACAACAACACTTATAACACCAGGACTTTAAACCACATGATTTTTGTTATAATAGAAGAAGAAAATGACTACAAGAATTGGCATGGAACTCTGAATTAGGTGGTAAATTGATGATGACATTTTATGTCAAAAACTGAGGTCACATTTGTCAACCAGCAAATCACAAGAAAAACCACACTGACATAATCAAAACTGTGCTCTTTTATTCTTATTTCTCAAAAGATCCTGACAATACATTATATCTGAAACACCATCTCCTTCACTCATCTCACTCACTTCCCCTACTCATAAAAATAGTCTCTGGTATCCAGTCTGTCCCAGCTTAATCCTCTACAATTTTCATGAGACAGTCAGCAACGTTGCAGCAGTCACTCTCTGATTATTTTTAAGTTCTAGTGATATAAATGCAATTCTGTAGGCCTAATATGTTCATGAATAGTTAAGAAAAATAACTTGAAAAAAGATTTTATCTTAACTAAATTAAAGAAAGGAATTGATTATTATATAAGGAAATTAGCTTTTGAAAGCAAGTTATATAATGGATATTTCATTTGAGATACTTATTAATTAAAAATGTATATTACTATTATGAGAACATTTGTTGCCACTGGACTCTCTACAAGGTGCTGTGCAGCATTTTTAAGGAGCACAGAATTTATTTTGTCAATGAATATATGGAAACATAAATATTACAGATTATAATTACTTGTAATGGTTTCCTTAACAAGGGAATAGAAATGTTTTATCCCTATATTCATTACAATTTGACTTCATCCTGAAATAGTCAGTAGCCTGCAAAATGACATGTGTGAAGAAAGACAAGACTGTAGATCTGGTCTAAAATAAAAAGAAGAGAACTACTTAATAAGAAGAGAATTAAAGTTAGACTGGCAATGATATGTCTGGGATTTGGGGCAAATTCTACAATTGTTATGAAGGGCATTCAGAAAGACAGCTATAAAAACATAACAAGTTGAGTCAGGCTTGTAATTAATTTAGCAGTTGCTATGACAAAGTTGCAGGCATAGAACAAGCTAATAAACTGTGTCAATCACACGGCCTTTAGATAAAGGAGCAAGAGAATAGTTATTGTAAACTTTAATGTTACTGCAATATTTAATCTTTTCTTCCAGACATGACTGTCTATATAATTGGTGCTGGGTTGGTTTCTGGGAAAGAGAACTTTATTATAACTATAGAGCTTTCATATTTCCAGTATTCTGGTTTCTTTTTTATCTTCATGTGTGAAGCATCTAAGTTTTAAATAAAGTGAGCAGAACATAAAGGTATTAGTATTTTATATAGAGAAATAAAAAACAGGATAAGATGAAGATATAAACAGCATCTTAAATCATCTACAAACTGTACTGAACTGTTTCCTTTGAACAGAGATCAAATATACATTTGAATATATTATTTCCTTAGGAATCTGTATATTCATATATTTTAAAAGGGTCAAATTACTAGCATAATGATATATCAATTTAACAGATCAAATATAAGCATCTATTTTGTTTCCAAATGACTAAAATCTATCAAAGAAAAAAGATTATGCTCTTCTATTTTTCTAAATTAATAAGAATAACATGTTTCTTAGATAAATATAATTATAACACAGTTGAAAAGCATAGCTTACACCGAAAATAATATGTTTTAAAATAGACTCGGAGTAGCAACAAAATCATCAGCATAGTTTTATATATACCAAATATTCCACAGCCATAAGTAGAGACAAATTTATAAATATGCACACATACTCGTCTTCAAGATACAAATACCCACTTTACTAGAAAATTTAGAAAATTATTAATTTATATATTTATATATATGATGGAAATAAAATATAACATATATATTTGTCTTTTAAATTTTTCATTAAACTTCCTTTTTATTCATTCTTTGTGTCTTTCAGACCATGTATATCAACCCTATTTATTTCCATCCTTTAGTTTCTGCCCTCTGCCCTTGCAACTTCACCATATCTAGTCATGAAAGATGTAGTGTGAAATAATGAGCCACTGAGTAAACCCTTTTATACATATATCTTTATTTGCAAGTGTTCATTTCAAAGAGACATTGGTCTACTATGAGGTCTTTGGTTTCTGCTACACTATTGATGCTGGGCTCTTACTGTGCTCCTCTTAATTATCCTACTGTTACACAGTTATAACATATCCACATAGAGCTAATCAAGCTGAAAGCCCTAGATTTCATGCCAAGCATCACACACTCATACACACACATGCACACCACACACATACACACATCAATACATATGCAACACATCCATTTACATGAACAAACACAAAAACACACACATACACCAGTCACATAGAAAGCAATGACACTAGTAATTGAACATAAGGTCATGAAGAGGGGACTATATAAAAATTGACAATCCAAATACTGTTGGGCATGAAAAATTTTTTTGTAAATATTAAATTTTATCTTTCTCTTATTTATCTCATATTGATATTATATTTGGTGGTTAAAAAGCATTTTTTCAAATACAACCACTTCTGATGAAGGAAAATAAGAATTACAATCATTTCTTAAAATGTGATAAGCCTCTGGGAAAGACTGGAACCCTGATCTTCCTTTTTGAAAAGAATGAAGAACTTAAATTTCTTACAGAAGGCTGCAGCTGTATTGAGGAAAAGTACTTACATTTCATATTCACGAAAATCATAGCCTGTTCCAAACAGAGGCAGATCACAATAAAGAAAGCATGTCAAATTCCAAAAGGAAATAACAGATTGAAAAACGTATCACCTAAAACCTCACATCTAGCAAACACACATGTAGTAGGAAAAATTAACACAATAAAATTTCATAATGAAAGGAAAATGATATGGCATAGGGATCCTGAAAACACTGCAAATAATTATATATTTATCTACACTCTGTTTTAGAACATCATTACCCTTTGCCCCTTTATTTTATGTACTATGTAAAAGAAATTCTAAGATTTCTGTGAGAATTAATGTTCCTATAGCAATCTGAACAGTAACTGCTACATGGCCAGTTCAATTTGCCCTTGTTTTGGGTTCTTAATCAAATAAGATGGAAACAAAGAAAAATGGTGATGTTACATTTTACTTTATCACTGATCTAGAAATTTGAACATTAAGACAATTAAGCTTTAGGATAAAATTCTCATTAATTTGTGTGAACACAGTAATCACAGAAAGCTCAAAACAGCTGTTCCACATTGTCCTCATGCAATGTTCTAATTAGATGAGAAGAGGTTTGATCTCTTAATAAGTAGAAACTATTGAATTGTTTTTAACTATGAGGTATATAGGTGACATTAATAAAAATTGCTATGCCATAATAGAAATCAAATTATGTCGCTCAAATCATTATTTCAATTTCTAATGCTTTTCTGTCTTTAGATAACATTTATCTATTTTTTTCAAACAATAAAAAGAAAGTTTAAATATCTCAGTGGCTACAGAAAACACAGTTCCCTTCATTTGTTCTCAGTAATCAATTGGGTTTCAGCTCTAAAGATTTTTCTCAATGGTGTATAGCAGAGGTATGGTGGTTTGAATAAGTATATCTCCATAGACTAGTGTGTTTGAATATTTGGCCTAGAGGGAGTATTACTATTTTTGGAGCTGTGGCCTCGTTGGAGGAGATATGCCACTGTGTATGCATACTTTGAGGTCTCATCTATGCTATAGCCCTGCCCAGTGGAACAGACTCTTTCTGCTGCATGTGGATCAAGATGTGGAACTCTCAGCTACTCCCGTATCATCTTTACCTGCAGGATGCCATATCCTTCCTTGAAGATGAAGGTTTAACCTTGCAAAATAGTTGCCTTCAAATTGAATGCTTTCATTTATTAGAGTTTCTGGGATTATGGTGTCTCTTTGGAGCAATAAAAACCCTAACTAAGGCAAAAGGGGAAACCTGATCATGAATAAAAGAGAAAATTTGGGAGGTAGAAGAAATCCTTTTGCCACTCACTCTGAGAAATATAAATATTATGTCTTTTAAATTACAAATGAAATGGAAACTTGCTTAATGAGTCTACAAAGTATAAAGGCAAAAAGAAACAATGGGACTATGTTGTTCCACTGATCATAAACTTCAGAAACTCCTTCAAACTAAGACAATCTCAAACCAGGTATTTCTATTTAAAAAAATCATTGATTCCAGGCACAATAAATCTATATCTCTGTTTCAAATACTTTCAGCCAAGTAATATTTTCTAAATTCTTATGGCAAAAGAATTTAGTTCTTCTTTCTTTAATAGTTAAATGTTTTTTTTATATCCAACTTATAATTTAACCGTTTTCTCTATGGGATTTCCTGTATATATTTCAATTTTCTTGATCCCATTCCCACAAATTATTTTTCCTCATGAATGAACACTTTCTTCCTTTAATGAATGGATTTATTGATGAATTCTACCAATAACTGAAAAAGTGCCTAATACCAAGATTTCTCAACCTGTTCCATGAAATACATTTTCTTCATAAATTGTACTTGGAACTTTTAAACGTATGCCACAAACTTCTGACATCAATTTATTTTATGATGTGAGGTGTGAGCATTTGTGTGTTCTAGTAAGCTGCTATTTACCATAATATCCAGTGTTGTCACTATTTATACTACCAACTAATGAGTTTGTCATTAGTTCTTTTTATCATATGAAGGTTATCAAGTGGATCTGCATACTAAAGTTCTTGTAAGTCTTGTTCTTTTATATAAATATGAATAGGTGTTGACCGAGTTTTCTATTCTGCCCAGTTCGCACAATTATTAAGTCCCAAAGAAATCACACAAGGTCTACATTAACTATAAATTGATTGGCCCATTAGCTCAGGCTTCTTATTAACTCTTATAACATATTAGCCCATTATTCTAGTATATGTTAGCCATATGGCTCGGGACCTTTTTTAGCGAGGCAGTCACATCTTGCTTCTTCTGTGCCTGGGCCAGGACTGCATCCTCTTCCCAGAATTCTCCTGCTCTCATTGATCTACTTCTACTTCCTGCCTGGTTGTCCCACCCATACTTCCTGCCTGATTACTGGCCAATCAGTGTTTATTTAAAATAGAATTGACATAATATAGACCATGGTCCCTTACCAAATAGGAATTAATCTATTTCCATTCTTTGGTGTCTCTCTTTCATTCCTCTGGTTATGTTTGTCAATATCTCCTCTTCTGAAAAGTTTATTTATTGCAAGGTATACTATTCCACTAGCCCCACATGACAAGCACTCATGTAGAAAACAGGATTTCAGTGACAGGAACACTTAAGAACCATTTGTGTTCCATGTTAATCCACAATCTGCAATGGCATTACATTTGTACTTTAATAAATAAAACTTGCCCGAGGATCAGAAAAATAAAACAGTCACACTGGCCAGCCTGACAGACCAGGCAGCAATGACACACACATTTAATCCCAATAGCCACACTAGCTTGCCATAATGTAGTGGTGCACACATTTAATCCCCAAATTAGAGAGGATTATAAAACAGGAGAACACAGCTCTCAGCCTCAGTTTCATTCTGAGATTCCTGGAGGCAGGAGCATCATAATTGTACTGAGGTCAAGGTAAGAGTCAGTGCTGACTGTTTAGCTTTTCTGATCATTAGGTTGAACCCCAATATCCATCTCCAAGTTTTTAGTAATCATGCTTCAACAACAAAATTGTTATCTTCCTAGAATTCTAGTAATTCATCATGCCAATTCCACTTCTCAATAATATAATTACCTATAATTATACAGGTAAAAGTTATCCCTGTTAATTTCTGCTCATCAAAATCCTATATACCCTCTACTGCAGTATAATATTACTCTTTACACTTGTACTTGATTCGATTTTGTTCTTTCTCAAATAGTGCAAGATCATAAATCACAAATGCAGGATTTGCAGCTGGGTTAACATACCATGACAACTTATGTTCCAAAATTTAGTCCCTAATGTTGGCTGTCTGTACACATAAGCAATAAACATTCATTTTATTGTGAAGCAAAGATCAGCCCAAAATGGTGGTGACAACATTAAGATATATATTGCAGTGAGCTTTGAAGTTTGAGGACTAATGAGAAGCACTGTGAAACCCATCAAAGGAATATGCAATTACCACCCATCTTCATTACACTGAAATATCTAGGAAAAGTTATAAAAAATGGGCATTGATTAAATGAGAAAAAAAAACAACATTTTTTTTTCTTGGAGATAAACTTCATCACTTCATCAAAGGCTGAATAACATAAAAACATATTTGTATATATAAATGTTTGTTTGTTGTTTGTTTTTTAAGGAGTATGCATACCCAATGCTAAGTTTCATGTTTGATAAGAGGATTGAAGGGAAGGTGAGATAGTAAGTCAGGGAATCTAACTGCACTGACTGTATCACTGTGGAAAACACCTGAATTTTATTTCAAGGTAATTCAGTGCCACTGGAGGTTTTATGAAAGAAACCACCATAATGTGATTTGTGTGGTAGGATTTCACACTAACTGCTGTGTGGAGAATGGATTGTAAGAGAGGAAACGAGAAGGCAAAAACAAGCATCAAAAACCATTCAAGGTACTCAGAGGGAAGAAAACAGTGAAGGGTTTGGGAGTTGCAGATGTGCTCAGACAAATTGATTTATATAGGGTTTTCCCTCCAGAAGAAAATGATCGCCTTCATAATTTAATTACTGCATTATACTAATAGATGAAATATAGCATGGTCCTGCTCCACCACATTAGACACAAGAAAGATAAGGACAGCACAAGACCACACTCAACAACTGGTATTAGTATTTCAGCCCCTAGCTACATGAGTGATTACTTGAATACACTATGCAATTATTAAGTGGACGAGAAGCATAGAGTGTGCCATATAGCATAGTGAGGCATTTTCCAGCATCCACATTTAGAAGAATTGTATAAATGAGACTTTTGAGGGAATAAACACTGTAGTCAAACCAAGAAAAAAGATAGTTTTTAGTGGAAAAGTGACTACATGATTTTAAAAAAAGAGAACATTGAAAACATAAAGTACAAATAGAAAATACACGTTGTAGCATATTCTAATAACATAGTAGGAGTTGTAGGGTTAGCTACTGTGGAAGTTTTTTTTTTTTTTGTTGTTTTTTTTGGTTTTTCGAGACAGGGTTTCTCTGTGGCTTTGGAGCCTGTCCTGGAACTCGCTCTGTAGACCAGGCTGGTCTCGAACTCACAGAGATCCGCCTGCCTCTGCCTCCCGAGTGCTGGGATTAAAGGCGTGCGCCACCACCGCCCGGCCCCTGTGGAAGATTTTTAACATAAACCTTCTATGCTCTAGCTAATTTCTACCAGAGACTTTAACTTTAATACTTGACTAAACAAAAAGCAGAAAATTTTAGAGACTGTCTTTTTTGTTATACTTTTGTAAAATATGCTGATTGCAAGCTTATATGACATTTAAAATACACATGCCACAAAGCAATCATTATATATATGTAAATATATATCTATATATATGAACATAAAACTATGAAGAGATGCTAAATCAATATGTCTCAATAAAATCTGTATCTCAGGCTTTGTTCATGGTCTTCTGACAAGACTAAGCTTATTAATTCATATATGATTGATTTGTAGCCACTATAAGTCTATAATTCTTAGCCTTTCTAAGATCTGTGCATCTATGTGTCATATTTGATTGTCTATCCATTTTTAATTTACCCAGCATGTAAATGGAAAGCGTTTCTTGTGTGCATGGCTTGAGCTGTTACAACACAGTTCAAGCACTGGGAGCTCATTCAAAGGAAAATTGGACTGGACAACTTAAACAGAGAAGCAAAGCTTCATTCAAGACAATTGGAGTAAGGGAGATTGGATTCAATTCTGAACAAACAAAAGAAGGGAGAAATTTCAGAAACAGAAGAAAGCTCTCAAAAACTCAGTAGAGGTCATTAGAGGGCAAATTGGTCAAGATGATGAGATTTTTCTGTCTCCTAACTGTAGCATAGAAAAGTTAACCTTCTGAGCTCCTTGATCAACAGGGAGGTATCATAAGGCTCTACCATTCAAAAAATATAATTTGTTATTTTTAACTGAGTATGTTCAGGTGTGGTGGAGAAGTGTGTCCACTTAAGTTCAGGTGCAAAGAGAGTACAGAAGTATCAGAGCTGGATTTACAAGTAGTTTGGAAACACCTGAGTTGATTGCTGGGCATGGAAATAAGGACCTCTGGAAAAGCAGTAGTACTGTTCATCACAAAACCTTATCTCCAATGCCCAGGGCTCTATATTGATGTTTCGGTGTAGTGTGTGTGTGTGTGTGTGTGTGTGTGTGTGTGTGTGTGTGTGTATGTTTATGTGTTTGTATATCCTTATCTCTGGAGGTCTTGATTCCTCTCTATCTTAGTTTTTGATACCACTATTGTCATTCAACGAGGAGATTAGCTATTCATTAAAAACTGTGGCAAGGCAGGCAAGGAACCTGCTCTTCTGCCTCTATTTCTTGGTACTAGGACCATGGGAATGGGTGCTTCCCCTTCAAGTTTTCTCATGTCCCTGTTTGGTATTTAAAATCAATATCTTTCCAGTTTTTCAAGATAATATCTTTCAAGAAGCTGAGAGAAGTAATGTCTATAGTTTTTTTTTTTTTTTCTTTTTCCTCAATCATTGTCAGTTCCTTTTCTGCTTCAGCTTTCAGTTTTCTTGGACGATTCAAATCTTTTTTTTT
>NC_022019.1:25718140-25723977 GCF_000317375.1 Microtus ochrogaster
GGTCTAGTTTCTTGAGTTCTTTATATATTTTGGAGATCAGACCTTTGTCAGTTAACAGAGTGGGAGAAGATTTAGATTTCATCTAAAAAAATCAGAGAAAATATAAAATAACATTGACTTTCATAAAACAATGCACTATTTCTTGGAGTCTTCAGTTGTTGATGCTCTGACTAGGACCTAACTTTCATAAAGTCCATGGGGAAGTGTTCTCTGAAGAATAAACTTGGGTTTAAGTGAAAAATACAGATCTGAGAGTTTGTACAATAATGTTTTGTAGCTCCAGAAGTGTTCTAAAGTACCAGACAGACTTCTCAATCCTTCAAGTTGAAGTGATTCATAATAGTTGCAATATGATTATGCTTGGGAGAGAATAACACACTCAAAAAATATGAGATAAAATTTTTCAAAAAAAAGGTGTATCCATAGTGAAATTATGTAAGCTGGAACAGTGAATAACCCTATGATTTGGCAGGATATATATAATTAGAGACTGTGGAAAAAAACAGAGCAAATAGGAGAATAAAGACACAAAGGAGAATATTTGGGTTAATACAAATAAGCTTTGCTGTTGAAACAGGCTAAGAAAGCCTTTCCTAACTGCATTTTTGGGTCATTTTTCCCATTCATCCACTCTGAGGTAGTAGCCATCCTTGAAGGGAAGTTTTGTTCTTTATAGAACTTCCCAAAAATTGACAACAATAACCACAAAATGATGACTCCTGGTTTTTATTCTAGTTATAGAGAATGAATAATTTTATGCTGCTATTTATATCTAATTATTTTTTAATATTTCCTAGTCTGTGATGGAACTAAAATGCTTGAATTAAACTTCAAACTTTTCCAAATAAATAGAATGCATCTTTTCTTTATTACTTACTGTAAAGGACAAATGTGATTTCTCTACGTTAGAAATTATCTAGCTATTATATCTGTGTTTGCGCCGGGCGGTGGTGGCGCACGCCTTTAATCCCAGCACTCGGGAGGCAGAGGCAGGCGGATCTCTGTGAGTTCGAGACCAGCCTGGTCTACAGAGCGAGTTCCAGGACAGGCTCCAAAGCCACAGAGAAACCCTGTCTGTGTTTGCTTCATACACTTCTAATTTTTAGATATTTTAAACTTATATTTATTTATATAAATTTGCTTTAAGTAATTTTAAATTTTCAGTTTTTAAGCCTCATTATGTAAAACCTGAAAATTAATTTAAAAACTTCAGTCACCAAAATTAATCAAATCAAAATATATACTACTCCATTGACTTCTACACATTTGGTAAGGCATTTGGAAGAGATGTGACATTTCACATTAAACTTAACACTTCCCATATCTAATGTATTTTTTCCACATATTCATTCAAACAAGGCTGATAGAAATATAATAAGAAAAGCAGTTAGCTTTAAATACTCTTTATGTTCTAGAGTATAACAGTTAAAAGTCAGTGTACTTGTCTGAAAAAGAGAAGAATAGGATCACAACACACTCAGCAGTCTTGACAATCAAAATAAGATCTTTTATTCTTATAATTATATATAGCATAAGATAATAAGAAATTATAACCAGAACTGGAACTTACATTTAATTATTACCTATACAATTTTAATGACTTTAGACAAATTTTATATTAAGTGTCTTACTGTGAGTGTAGATGACATTTCTTAGAATAATTTATAAATTCCAAAGACAAGTGTAAAGTGATATGTTGTATCTTCTCTCTTTATAGACATACAGACTTCTTGTCCTGGTCATGTTTTCAAAATTTCATTTAGAGTTCATAAATTTTAAACTGCTCTCTTTCTACTGCTAATTAAATTTTTACATAACCCATTGCATTTTTCTGCATAACTTTCAAGCATACTATCAATTTCAACATTTGTAACCTGCTTTGAATCATGTTTGAAATAAAATTTGGCCTAATGAGAAAAATAAAAGTACAGAAGAATAGCATTTTGAATAAAGGTATCTTGTTTCATGCAATAATACCATTATAAAATATGCAAGCTGAAGTATTGCAGTGTTGGGATGTGAGCACCACTTTCAGATTGAATGTCACAATCAATTCCATCAAAAGACTAAGGGATTGCTATTAGTCATGGCTGAACAAAATGATACTATCAAGTTTCCACTGATTTGCATGATTGACCATAAAGTGGAATGCTAATGCAGCACTAATTAATAGAGAAAAGAAGTTGTGTCCACCTAATAGTTATTAATATATTGAGTTCATAATTATGAAAACAATCATAGTATATATAAAGTTTTATAATAGAATATACAATATGATTTGATTTTATATGAGGATGTTTTTAATTTATAATATAAGTGACATGTCATTACAATAACATATTTTTATGAAATCCTAGAAGTATAATTATTTATAAAAATATTTATCAACAAACTCAGTTTTTAAAAATTCACCTAAGTGCCACACTTAAAATATCTAGCTGCAAAATTAATTACTAGATGTCACAGTGTAATGAATATGTTTAACAGTATTCAGGTTCCCTCTCAGACTGTGTGTTGATTTCCTTCAAATTAATGGAAAATCAGTTTTATTAAATGAGAATGAAAATAGGAAACCTCAGTGAGTGGATTATATCAGAAAACAAGTAAGTAAGCAACATGTTCCTGTGTTATTAACAGAAGTATACAAATATTTTATTGGAATAGTTATGTATTTCTACCTTCAAAGCCCTTCTGTAACAAGCGTTCTCGATCCTCCTCTGAGTATGGAGTTAGATTACAGAACAATTACTTGAAATGCTATTCTAACACTTTCTTGAACTTCTGTTGTGCTATTTTTGTTTTTGTTTTTGTTGGAACATCTGATAACAAATGTGGATGAAAAATGGGGCAGACTGAGAAGCCATTGATAATGGCACTGGGACTTTTCTCTACTGCATGTACTGGCTTTTTGGGATTCTATTCTACTTGGATGCATAACTTCCTAAGCCTGGATGTAGGAGGAAGGGCCTTGGACTTCTCTTAGGACTGGAGGGGAGAGGGTGTGGGGGGTAACGCGAAGGAAGTGGGAGGAGGGGAGGAAGTAGAAATTTTGATTGGTATTATTTATAAAGTAACAAAAAATTTAAAAAAAACAACTGGATAAAAACATAATCTTCAAATAAAATTATTAATCTAGTAACCATTATAACTGAGGGAACAATGTGTTTTAGAATAAATTTGTTCTTGTATGCATGAAAACGTTCTTTACTTTAACACTATTTTTATCACATTCTTTGCATCATATGCTGTCAATAAGACACTAGATATCAAGTCATAGATTCATGGAGGGTTGAGAACCTTCCATTTGATGCCTCAATTTAATTTATGTGTATAAGAAAGCATGTACATGTTTTAAAAGAAATATTAGATTATATAAAATTTAACATAGATGAATTCCAACAAATGTCATATAGTTTAGCATATTGTCTTGAGATGTGTCAACCCACTGTCTTGCGATACATCCATAAGAATAACTAAACAAACATTTGATTTTCTAAAATTTTAAGATATAAATAAGCATAGCCCAAACAAATAACGTTTTCAATGATTAACTGATAACAATGTAATAAATAAAGCACTTGATGTGGAATCAGGGAGAATGAAATGCTAATTTAGAACCAAATAAAGTTATTTTTTGCAGTTATTTGAAGTAAAAGCGAAATGAAATCACTGTGCATACAAATTTAATTGTATGAGCTTCTTCCACACAGCATTGCCTTTCCTGATTTTGTCTTCCTTAATGTGGTGAACCTGAGTTCTATATCTGAATCTAATTATCCATAACACGTTTTATTCTGAGTTTTCATGCCTTCAGCACTGTTTTTATCTGTACAGCACTCTTTTGCTAATGCCAATTTGTTTCTGGAAAGCAGATTCTACTTCTGCTTGCTATAGAAAAATAGAATTTCATACATTTTAGATAATTTTGTTTTCTCTAGAACATTTTCTTAGTAGCTGTCATTAGTATTATTACTATATTAACAAATCCTTATTAATTATAATTATGTATCTTTCATTAATATAGACACTTTTTTATGTTTGCTATAATAACTTAATATCATCTTGCAGTTAATACACTGTATTAAAACTTGGCTGATCAATTTTATGACATCAGTTTAGGCTACAAATTCTTAATATTGGTCTTGATACATAGATAATCGTTATTTTTAAATGGTTATAACATGTATAAGTCAAGTAACATACTTTTTGCCTGAAATTGGAAATCACCATAAGTATTTCCTCCATAGTTGCCATTTATTTACCTAATTTTGTTACAAGAATATTTACTGTTCAGTGGCTGCCATATTTCATTTTGGGCTTTGAGCAGGATCGCTTCAGTTGTTATCTTAGGGTGGGTATTCAGTATATCAAAGTAACATTGAAGTGAAACTGCTGAGTAACCTATGTCAGTGTCAATCAAATACAATTTATAGCTGTACAACAAAATAGGCATCATGTATAAAATAGTACACAAAAGTCAAGGCATCAAAATGTATTACAGATGATTTAAGACATACTTGTATAAAAATAAAGAAGTTCTAAAAAACCGCACAATATAAAACATCAATGAAAAAGGATTATTAAATCATACATAGTCTAGATGGATATGTAAAAAAAATCCTTTAGAACTGATGAAACAAAAGGGAAGTATTTCAAAACACAGAATACTAGAGAATAGAATCAGACTATCTGTTATCAGTAAACATTAATGTCTATTAATCTATTTCACATTTGTAAGATACTGAGATTTAAAGATCTTTATTCAACTAAAGGTATTAAATGCCCTAGAATCTGAACAAATGAGTAAATGAAGCAGCAATTAGTCAATATATTTGTATTTTCTGACAACAATAACTTTATCTGAAAATCAATGTATAATGAAACCTAATAATTTACAAGATAAAATTGTTAATATATTGTGAGCAGAAGTTAACTGAAATTATATACTCTAATCACAAAATTCCTAAAGTTGACAAATAAATGTTTGGTGTGGGAGTCCCCTCTGTGTACACTGATTTCCATTTATGAATAAAAAAACTGCCTTTGCCTGTTGATAGGGAAGAACTTAGGTAGGCAGGGAAGATGGAACTGAATGCTGGGAGAAGAAAGGCAGAGGGATAGAAGCCATGGATCTTCAGCCTGAGATGGATGCTGGTTAGAACATTACCAGGTGAGCTACTGCCACATAGCAATACACAAATTATTAAAAATGGGTTAAATTAAGATGTAAGGCTTAGCCAATAAGAAGCTAGAGCTAATGGACCAAGCAGTGATTTAATTAATACAGTTTCTGTGTGGTTATTTGGGGGCTAAGCTAGCTGGGTGGCCGGGATGAACAAGCAGCACCATCCCTTGAAACAAGTGTTTATTATGCAATTCCTTTCTTTATTGTTTGTGTAACACCAACACAAGTACATTGTTGGAAACTACAGCATTAAGTATAGATTTTGCTAATAATAATTAAAATAGTCCTTGATCATGAAAAAAATGATAGAATCTACATTAAAGGGTTTTTAATAAGAAAATCTGAAAGAAATTAACCATTACACCAAATAATAATTAAAAAAAATTGTAGTAATAAGAGCAGCGGGGCTGCATCCCCGGCACCCAGCCACCCACATGGCTAGCTCTAGCTTATGCCCAAAATAATTACACAGAAACTGTATTCTTTTAAACACTGTTCTTTGGTGGAGTTTTGGGGGTCGCTTATGTATACTATCATATCATCTGCAAATAACGAGTTTTACTTTTTCCTTTCCAATTTGAATCCCCTTGATCCCCTTATGTTGTCTTATTGCTATTGCTAGAACTTCAAGCACTATATTGAAGAGGTATGG
>NC_022019.1:25726949-25744303 GCF_000317375.1 Microtus ochrogaster
TTATATCCATTCTGGTTTAGCTTGGCAGCCCATGTAATGAAATGTGTCTCTGTACTTAGCTACTTCACAGTCAAAAATTTTAAAGATAACACAATGTACATAATCCAGACTCTCTGTAAATTTTCCATTTTTACTTGGCTTATTTTTCTTTATTTCTTTTAATCTCTTAACTATCTGTACTCTGTCTCTTTAAAGACTTAACCATTTTTTAAAACCATCAACTTTATTCTCTATATTCTTTTTCTTCTCTCTGTCAAGCCTACGTACATTCATCCAACAGTGTGGTCTTTTGTGTCTAAATCTGTTTTATTGTGAATCTGTAACATTTTTTTTTTTTACTATCCAGGAGCATTTCTTAAAATGTTAAGCACTTCTTAAAAACTTAAGTTGCACCATGTAGGGGTAATAAGGTACTGCCTGTTTACTGCCAAGTCTAAACCTTAACTGCTCTGTTATTATGGTAATTATGGCAGTTCCTGCCTGAGGTCAGCACAGTTCAGCATGGAGCAGCAGCTCCTGCCTCAGATCCATTTGGTGCCTCTGAGCTGAGCACAGTTCCAGGCACACAGCAAGTCCACATTGGAGCCGCAGTCAGCAGTTTAATTTTGAGACTGAGCGTGCAGCACAGAAACTCTTTTCATCCAAGTTACAGCAAAATCTGACACACAGAGCACTGCACAGTCTGAAAACACGTCTCTGTTGGCAGGAATCCGCCATGCCCTTCCACCTGCCTAAGCCTGATTCTGCAGTCTGCCCAGGTGCAGGCAGGAGTGCTGAGCCATCGGCACCTTCTCAGAGCACTCTCCTTCCAATCCCAAGCGGGCATATAAACATCCAGTCCCATAAAATCCATTGAAATGCTTTAAAGCCAGAGTTCATGCTGGCAGCACAGCCCCAGGAAGCCCTGCTTTAAAATGATGCAGCTTTTTTTCTGCTGCTGTTGCTGAATCAGGAAATCTCTCTACAGCATGCCACCAACAAAGAGCAAAACTCTGCGTTAAACTCTGTTTTTTTCTCTGTTTAAAATTAAGCTCTCTCAGGTTTTTAAGTGGTTTAGTCCATCACATCGGGCACCACTCTGTAGTAATATGAGCGGCAGGGCTGCGTCCCCAGCACCCTGGCTGCCTACATGGCTAGCTTATGCCCGAAATAATTACACGGAAACTGTATTCTTTTAAACACTGCTTGGCCCATTTCTATCTAGCCTCTTCTCGGCTAACTCTCGTACCTGGACTAGCCCATTTCTTATAATCTGTGTAGCCCACGAGCCAGCTTACCAGGAATGATCTTAACCTGCATCTGCCTGGAGTGGGAGAATCATGGAGACTCCCTGACTCAGCTTCTTTTCCCCAGCATTCTGTTCTGTTTACTCCCCCCACCTATGTTTTAACCTATGAGGGCCAAGCAGTTTCTTTATTGCTTAACCAATGAAATTAACAGATTGATATATGACACTCCCACATCAAAAAATAGTAGGAAAAAAATCTAATTAGAAATGGATTCATTATAAAAATATAAGCATCTGCCTAAGAATACTCAGCATGTAGAAATGCTGAAGATAGAAAATAATGAATTTCAGTTATTATAATTTTATTGTTAGATGAAGAAATGGTAAATCACTGTTAAACTGGGATAAGTCTGTTGAAAGAAGTCACAAGACATTTGTTTTAGAGTTTCTATTGCTGTGGGAAACACAATGGCCAAGGACAACTTGGTAAAGAAAGGCTTTTTTTTTTTTTCAATATAACTTGCATGAAGCACTATACCCCTGAGAAAAGTCAGGGCAGGCACTCAAGTCAGGAAACAGGAAACATGTCAATAAGCAGAAACTGTAGAGGATTGCTACTTCTTAGTAATCTGTGTTTATACAGTCTTTATATTGTGTTCTTATACCAACCAAGACTTCCTTTTTTCCCAGATGAGTCAATACTTCCAGTGAGTATATCCCACCCATACCAATCCTTAATAAAAAACAAAACCAAAAATATACACTAAACACTAAAGACTTGTAAACAAGTTAATGTTCAAACATTTTAGAGGCAGAAAGACCAAGCTATGCATCTTCTTCTCTCAATCTGGTATACAAATAAACACAAGAGTATGTTCAACACATGTGTGTCATGCTATATATGAACACACATACAAAGAAGATGAAGAAAAACAACTCTACAATATTAAACAATAGTTATTTAACTTTGTAGGTATTTTTTCAATGGGAATGACATCTGTCTCTCTATAAATCTACACAAATGCAAAGCTCCATTAAAGTTAAACTCTTTAAATCCTACAGTTGGGTCATGTAGTATAAATATCGGATACCTCATAATTGTGTACAGATTGTACAACCATTTAAAATTGTAATAACTAGACACAAAGAAATTAAATCCTACTGCATTTTATTGAAAACCTTTTACATTAATAGAAGACATATCTACTAGGATAGAAAGGACTTTTCAGTTATCTAAGAACACTCCATAGTATACATTAAGAAGTTCAGGGAATTTGCCATTAGTTTCTACATTCTCAATGAAGTATCACAAAATGATATTTGATGTTGAAGAATTGTTTTAGTAGAAAAAATAAAAATTCAAGTTTTCCCAAATGAGCCCATGTTTTGTTAACAAATTTTTCTGTTCCATATTTCTCTAAATTTTAAGCCATGAACTTTCTACTATAATTAAAAAGAATTGGCAGAGCCTACTGAATAAAATTTCTTTTTGATTTTCTCTTTGACAATATATTTCCATTTCACTAGCTCTTTGGTAGAGAAAAGATTGTGTGTGTGTGTGTGTGTGTGTGTGTGTGTGTGTTTGTGTGTGTGTTTGTGTATACTCCTTGAAAGAAAGTTGCAAGTGTGGATATAGGACAAAAGCTGAAATTATATGTTCTTTTCAAATAGTCTTTCCACCTTTTTCTTTTTAGAGAACCTAAAACTTGTCAACTAAGTAGACACCTTGACTACCAGCTGCTGTTGTTTTTACTCTATCTGAGCTGGAGTTAAAGATTATGCACTAATGTATTAATTGTTTTGTATGGATTCTGAGGATTCAAATTTTACTCCTCATAGTTGCTTGGCCATTTTTTTAAACTAAGCCAACTCACCAGACCTAAAATATGTATTCATATACAGAATAGTATTTTTTTTAAATTTTGTCAAAACTGTCATGAGCATCTCTTCCTTCAGAATACAGCAGAAAAAGATGTAATCATGGAAAACAAACAACAACAACAACAAACCTCAGTCATTTTAACAGAAATATACAAACTGAAAATATTTCACAATCAATTCTGAATGTGTTTTCTTTGACTATGTTTTGAGTAATGTGGCTCTTCTCTCGGTATCTCTTTCACTTGTTTGCATGCCATGTCAAATCTCTATAATACTCTGTGCAAGTTAAACTTCAATTTTTTCTAATGCAAAGTTGAGGCTTCTTGCCTCACCAAACCACTGCATTGTGACCGCACAGTGCAAAATGACATTACTTCTTTTTTGACAGGATAAATCAATATCTAATATTTTTTTTGTTTTTTTAATATTTTAATTCTTTTCTCTTTATTTTTATGATGACAAATAATTTTCAAGTTTATTTCCTTTTTTTGTGTTTGCTATTTAAATACAAAGCTAAGCCACAAACAGGTACAACCAAGACATTTTAGCTCACAGTTCCACCCTCCTGTCTGATCCTCCTCCAAGTCTGACCACTGACCAGACTAGCAAGGGGTGTGGGGAAGACTTTCTTAGGTAGCACCATCAAGAGGCTTTAAAAATACACTGGTGAGTGCTGACACTTTCAATTACCAATAGAGAAACACTAAGGAAGCCAAGACCAGCAGTCTCCCTCTGCCAAATAGATAGATTTAAAGATTTGTCTTATTCTATACAAAGATGATTATTGATTCTTTACATTGTAAAAGTATGCCTACAAAATCCAGACTACTTATGAAGTCAATGCTTACTAAGTGTTGGCCCAGCAAATGGGAAAAATTGCCTTCTTAAAGCAATATACTATAAAAAATGAACATCATATGAGAAACAGGGCTTCTTAAACAAGTTACCCATTAAAATTGAACAATTTTTGTAGTTAATTAGAAGGCTATTTTTTATTGAGCTCTACATTTTTCTCTGCTTCACTCCTATTATGGTAGGCATGGAGTTGGGATTCACATGAGTGCCAGATGAAGATGGATGCTAAAAAGTAATCCTACACTAGCTCAGAATTGAGTTTAATAAAGGGTTATTTATTTAGGGGTAGACTCACAGTTCATAGTCCTCTGAATGAATGGGGAGTAGTAATCAAATCATGCAGCCTAAAGAGAGTGAGCACACACAAGCTTTACGGGTGCATTTATAGTACAATAGACCACACCCAAGTGGGTGGTATCTCACAGACTATTGGCTGAAGGAGTTCCCACAGCACTGTATAACCATTATTATAATCTGAGAGAGAAAAATTATTGTGGTGATGTCTTGTTTGTACTCTACCAAATAGACCTTGCCTGACTATCAGAAGGCATAGCTAACTATAAGCCACTAGTTAACCATAGACGTCTGGACATCTGGACATACAGCCAGTGATATGGCTGGGTAAAGAAAGGACTGTAATGTGGGAGGAGACATATGGTCTGCCCATTTCAGCTGAGGAATTAGCAAGTTAGGAGTTAAGAATAAGTAAAGAAAATGTGGTACATCTATACAATTGCGTATATCTCAGCAGTAAAGAACATTAATGACATCTTAAAATTTGCAGGCAAATAGATGGGTCTAGAAAAAAACACATTAAGTGAGGTGACCCAGACCCAGAAAGACAAATAGAATATGTACTCATGTATAAGTGGCTTTTAGTGATAAAATAAAGAAAATCCAGGCGAGGCAGAACCAGGTGGATCTCTGTGAGTTCTAGGCCAGCCTGGTCTACAAGAGTTAGTTCCAAGACAGACTCTCAAGCTAAAGTGAAACCTTGTCTCAGAAAACAAAACAAAACAACAACAAAAAGAAAGACTCAAAACCTCAGGGAACCTAAACAACAAAAAAGGCCCTAAAAGAGACATCCGTGAATCTAAATAAAAAGGAAAAAAGACAAGATCCCTTGAGTGGTGGTAGAAGGGAAGAATGGGATGGAAATAGAGAAAAATGTATAGTGCTATAAAAACAATAAAAAAAAAAGATTTAACTGTTGCTTGCTCATTTCTCTATGTGATCTTTCAGCATTTGTCCTGATATCTAGCTCTGGGCTTTTAGTATTAAAAACAGTTTAAATCTGTGCAATAAAATATACTACAAATATTATGATAATAATGTTCCATGTTAATAGCAATGAGATACATACACACACACACACACATACACACACACACACACACACACACACACAAATACCAGACAATGAACTTAGATAACATATCAGGGGACCACAACTTATGTATATGTGAATGAATTGCTTATGAGAATACTGTATTTCAGGCAAAGTGATTTTTAAGTAGTATTTTTTTTACCAACTTTGATAACCTGTTTAATCACTAGGATACCTTTGGTAGGGTAGAATCAATTATGTCCACTATCCTTGCAAAGTGGTCTGTGTACACTTATATATATATGAAACACATATACAAAATAAATTTTAAATTTTAATAAAGAGGATATAACTACTGCCTTGTTATCTCATATTTTATTTCATAATGTCAGATGTTAGAAAAATTAATAATTATAGGGAAAATATTCTTTTAATTTTAAATGTCTATGTACAAACAAATCATAAACTTAGCAATTTCTATGGGATACATTCTTCTCTAATGAAAATGTTTTGCAACAGAGAGAGAGAGAGAGAGAAAGAGAGAGAGATTATTAACTTAATCTGAACTGAATATAAATATGTCATATATATGTATATATGTATGTATATATGTATAATATATATGTAAACACAGATATATATTATATGTACATACAGGAAAAACTTGTGATGTTTCTTCAGATTAGACAAAAGAGTAAGTGTGTAGAAGAAAAGGACACAGCGAGAATAATTTAGCAGAATACCTCTTTCAAATTTGTATATTAAAGAATTAGTTTTTACTTAACTTTGGTTCTATCACTAATTGCTTGCCTATATACTTCATAGAAGAAGCATATTCCTATGTGAAATTCTGACAATTTCCCGATCAGTTGTGATATTTCAGTTGCAAATTTCCTTGGGCACATTAGTGTTTGTGATCTTCACCTTCTTTTCTCTGGGATGGACTGCACATGAGCTCATCTCCATTGACGTACTTTCAGCGTATATCTCCAGATAACAGCCATTCTTTCCTTTGATTATGAAGTTGTTTTTAATGTCTGCTACATCTTTGAGAATCTGCTATTGGAGAGAGCACTGCTCTTAGATGACATAATTTAACTGTACTTCAGAAATTAAGGGTAGAAAATTAAAGCCCTCCTTAATCATCTCATTGATTTCAAAGACAGGGGAGGATTTCGATACTCATCCAGTCTCTGCAGTATTTCAAAGGAGCCCATCTGCAGTGCTTCATTAACCTCTGGCCTGGAATTCTTAACATAAGTACAGTAATATTTTTTCCTGAGTTATTTGCTGAACTTGAGAGGTCAAAAGACTTCCGGGAAATTCTTCTATATTATTCATAGCCATTTTGATTTCAAGATTGAAATCATAAGTGATGAGAGAGAAACTTTGAAGCAAGGTTCTAAAGACTACAGGAGTTCTCCTCAAGTCATAGAATGTGATACTAAACATAGTGTCATTGGATCTAATAATCACTTTTGCAAAGCAGATGGTCACTGTGCTTTCCTTACCACTACCATCATGGATGACTATATTCATAGACGATACTATGTTCCTCCTTTAATTAGGTTATCAGAATAAATACAACACTAGTTCTCCCTTGGGACGTGTCCTAACTAATGCTTTCACCAATTCCTGCTTTTGATACATATTCCCATGTCACTCTACCCACAAAGAAAGTAAGACCGAGCAACAAATTGGCTATGGTCTGTATCCTCATCACCATCTCAGGCCCCTACATCTCTCTAATGATATTTTTTGAATTAGATAAAGAACAAATTTTAGTGTGTCATATGCAAATAATATGGGCATCATATATGTATGTCCATATCTAGTACCAGAAACAGCTATTTCACCAATAAATCCTAGTTTCCTTGCTGGATAATTAATTCATAAAGATTGATTTGGGAGATAATGTTAATTAATTATGTCATGGTAGCTTTGTCTCTAATCTTTGTAATTCAATTGAATTATATATACCATAATTATATATACCATATATTATGTATATTATAATTGTACACAACTAGAATCTGTTCACATATATAGATCTCTCATTTTCCTGACTCAGAGGATTGTGTCTTCCTATAATATAACTTCACTACCTACCAACATGCAATTAAAGAATTGAATTCATTTAAGGATTACTTACTAAGACAGAACACTAAAAAATTAATTTGTAAAGGCCCTCACATGCTGATATATGTGATTTATTAATCACTAAGGTGTTGTTCAATCCAACATGTTGACAATATAGATTAGTAATCACATGTAAGACATGGTTGCTTGCATAAATCCTCACACTCAGGAGACTGAGGCAGGATAATTATTATTAAATGGCCTGCTTGATCTATACAGAATGTTTTGAGTAATTCTGAGCTACACGGAAAACTTTGGCTCACAACATAAAACCAAAGCAAACAAACGAAAGTTTCACAACCTTATTTTGATTCATATAATTACATGTATCAGAATACTTAGGGGCAAAATATTCTTAATATTTATCAAAATAATGGTACTAGACTCCAGTAAAAAATGATTCTAGAACAATCTTAGATATATAGAAAGCTGTCAAAAAGCAAAGCAAAAAAAAATAGACTGATTATCAAGCCAAGTAATGAATACTGTGTTCGGTGTAAACTCAAATATAAAACAGCATGGCTGCTATAGAAAACACTAATACATGTCCTTGAGAATTTAATCATAAAGATCATATAAGCCTCATATCATTCTGAGGTTCTATGCATTCATAGGCTTTATATTGCTATATATTTATTTATGCAAAACATAAAATATTTTCAAATAAATTTTAATATAAAATTGTCTATAGTAGTATTACTCTAATTAGATTCATACTCAAGGAAATATTAACTCTTTTCAAATGAAGATCAAACACACTGTGTATTTTTACACAGTTAAATACTCTCACAAAGGAAAAAAAATAGAATGATAATACATATAATACATCTTATGTTTTTCTTATGACATTGTGCTACATGAATGAAGTCATAAATATATATCTTTATCATTTTTTCTTTGTTTCTTTCTAATATCATCTATCTATCCATCATCTATCTCTATTATATCCATATATAAATATTCTATTAATAATATATTCATCTAATTACTCACAATAAGAAAATAGAAAGACCCCAAATGCAGGTAATTATCTAAAAGCACTGAGGAAGGAGAAAGGAATGGGCCTAACAGTCATGTAGATTTACCTTTTAAAATCAAGAAATCTCCTGAATTAGGTAATAATGATAGTTACAAATGCGGACAGTTCCATAGAGCTTATGCTCTCAAATTTTCAGTGATATATTTAATCATACTATTCATCATATTGAAATAGCAATAAAATAAAATTTCAGACATCATTGAATAAACTTTTATGATTTATGCCACATATATGTACTTGAAGTTCTTTTATTCTGGCTCATATAAGATCATGTTTTCAAAAAATAATTTTGCTGATTTGTTTCAGCAAATTCTATCTGGATTTTGCTAACTTGAAAAGAACATCAAAATGTACATACTTCTCATGTTTGTCAAGGTGGTTTAGCAAAGTGTTTTCTTCATCCCAATAGAGTTTGTTGAAATTTAAGCACGGGATAATTTTTCAGTGCCAGCATGCTAAATACTCTTTCCCTGATTTTGATGTATGTTCAAGGTGAATGTCAATTGTTGGCAGTGTTTTTCAGAATGTATGCCATTTACCTTTCAAATATTAATTTAAAACAGAAGGAGAACATTTCTAGTTTGTGATGCAGAACCATTTAAAGTATTCCCACTAGGATAAAGATTTATGGAAATAGAATAGTTTCTCGATATGTGAATGATATTAACTCATGAAAACAAAAAAGCTCAAGGCATATAAATCATCAGTTGAAGAGATTTATTGACTTAAGATGATAAAATAGAAAGTTGAGACCCTAATTCTCTTGTCAAGCCACGTGTTCAGTATCAATATACTGAGCAGATTTTGCTGGAAATTACTACAACTTTTCAGAAAATCAATAGTATTTATTCCAATATAAGACAAAATATAAGATTCAGTGAAGACCTAAGAAAAAGACATAGTACTGTGCATATCTACAGTGAGGCATCTGCCAAATGGAGCATTGTACAAGGAAGAAACCATTACTTGCACCGTTACATCAAACCCCACACACTAATAGTAGGAGATTTTAACACTTCTCTCTCACCAATGGACAAGTCAACCAGACAGAAACTTAACAGAGAAATAAGAGAACTAACAGCTGTAATAAATTAAATGTATTTAACAGACATCTATAGAACATTCCAACCAAACAGGAAAGAATATACTTTCTTCTCAGCATCTCAAGGGACCTTCTTGAGAATTGACCACATACTCGGTAACAAAGCAAACATCCACAGATACAAATAACTGGAGTAACCACCTTTGTCTTATCGGATCACCATGGAGTAAGTCAGAATTTAACAACAATTCCACCACCAGAAAGCCTACAAACTCATGGAAACGGAACAGTTAACTATTGAACCACCCCTGGGTCAAGGAAGAAATTAAGAAAGAAATTAAAGTCTTCCTTGAATTCAATGAAATGAAGACACAACATTCCCAAACCTATGGGACACTAAGAAATCAGTGCTAAGAGGAAAGTTCATAGCACTAAGTGTCCACATAAAGAAAACAGAGAAAGCTCATATTAGAGACTTAACAGCACACCTGAAAGCTCTAAAAAAAAAAAAAAAAAAAAGAAAGAAAGAAAGAAAAGAAGCAGGCTCATTTAGGAGGAGAAGACTGAAAATAATCAAAACGAGGGAAGAAATCAACAAAATAGAAAAACAGAAAACAATCCAAAGAATCAATGAAACAGAGAGCTGGTTCTTTGAGAAAATCAACAAGCGTGACAAACCCTTATCCAAACTAATCAAAAGGCAGAGAGAGAACACTGAAATTAACAAGATCAGAAACGAAAAGGGGGACATAATATCAGACAATGAGGAAATTCAGAGAATCATTAGGTCTGTATGTCACAAAAGCCTGTATGTCACAAAATTGGAAAAAGTAAAAGAAACGGACTTTATTTTAGATAACTGCCATATACCAAAAATAATTGAAGACCAGGTGAACAATTTAAATACACCTATAAGTCACGAGGAAATAGAAGCTGTCATCAAAATCCTCCCAAACAAAAAAAGCCCAGGACCAGATGGCGTTCATGCAGCATTCTACCAGAACTTCCAAGAAGAGCTAATACCTATACTCCTTAAGGTGTTTCACAAAATAGAAACAGAAGAATCTTTGCCAAACTCTTTTTATGAAGCTACCATTACCCTGATACCAAAACCATACAAAGACTCAACCAAGAAAGAGAATTACAGACCAATCTCACTCATGAACTTCAATGCTAAAATTCTCAATAAAATCCTGGCAAACTGAACCCAAGAACACATCAAAAAATCATCCATTATGATCATGTAGGCTTCATCTCGGAGATTCAGGGCTGGTTCAATATATGAAAATCTATCAATGTAATCCATCATATAAATAAACTAAAAGAAAAAACCACATGATCATTTCATTAGATGCTGAAAAAACATTTGACATAATTCAACACCTCTTTATTATAAAGGCCTTGGAGAGATTAGGGATACAAGGATCACATCTAAATATAATAAAAGCAATATACAGCAAGCTGACAGCTAACATCAAATTAAATGGAAAGAAACTCAAAGCGATTTCACTAAAATCAGAAATAAGACAAGGCTATCCACTTTCTCCATATCTCAATATAGTGCTTGAAGATCTAGCAATCTCAATAAGTCAACATAAGGAGATCAAGGGGATTCGAATTGGAAAGGATGAAGACGAACTTTCGTTATTTGCAGATGATATGACAGTCAGTGTGCATAAGTGACCCCAAAAACTCTAACAGAGAACTCCTATAGCTGATAAATACCTTCAGTGATGTGGCAGGATATAAGATCAAAATCAGTAGCCCTCCCATACACAAAAGATAAAGAAGCAGAGAAAAAAATCAGGGAAATATCACCTTTCACAATAGCCACAAATAGCATAAAGTATCTTGAGGTAACAAAAACCAAGGAAGTGAAAGATCTATTTGACAAGAATTTTAAGTCTTTGAAGAAAGAAATTGAAATTCCAGAAAATGGAAAGATCTCCCATGCTCTTGGACTGGTAGGATGAACATAGTAAAAATGGCAATCCTACCAAAGGCAAACTATAGATTCAATGCAATCCCCATCAAAAATCCCAACAAAATTCTTCACAGACCTTGAGAGAACAATAATCAACTTTATATGAAAAAACAAAACAAAAGAAAAAACAAGGATAGTCAAAACAATCCTATACAATAAAAGAATTTCCAGAGGTGTTACCGTCCCTGACATCAAACTTTTACAGAGCTACAGTAGTAAAAACAGCTTGGTATTGGCATAAAAACAGAGATGTTGACCAATGGAATCAAATCAAAGACACAGATATTAATCCACAAACTTATGAACACCTGATTTTTGATAAAGAAGCTAAAATTATACAATGGGAGGATGAAAGCATCTTTAACAAATGGTGATGGTATACCTGGATGTCAACCTGTAGAAGAATGAAAATAGATCCATATCTATCACCAGGCACAAAACTCAAGTCCAAATGGATTAAAGACCCCAATATAAATCTGACCTCACTGAACCTGATAGAAGAGAAATTGGGAAGTAGTCTGCAACACTTGGACACAGGAGACCACTTCCTACATATAACCCCAGTAGCACAGACAAGAGCAACAGTGAGTAAACGGGACCTCCTAAAACTGAGAAGTTTCTGTAAAGCAAAGGACATAGTCATTAAGACAAAAAGAAAACCTACTGAATGGGAGAAGATTTTCAACAACCCCACATCATATATTTATATTCTGATGTCCAGAATATATAAAGAACTCAAGAAAGTAGACATTAAAATTCTTAATAACCCAATTAGACAATGGGGTACTGAACTGAACAGAGAATTTTCAAGAGAAGAAGTTCAAATGGCCAAAAGATACTTAAGGACATGTTCAACTTCCTTACCTATTAGAGTAATGCAAAATAAAACAACTTTGAGATACCATTTTACACCTGTCACAATAGCTAAAATCAAAAACACCAATGATAACCTATGCTGGAGAAGATGTGGAGTAAGGGTAACACTCATCCATTGCTGGAGGGAATACAAACTTGTGCAACCACTTTGGAAATCAGTGTAGCGGTTTCACAGAAAATTGGCAGTTAACCTACCTCAGGATCGAACACTTGGGGAATATACCCAAGAGATGCCCAATCATACTAAAAAAGCATTTGTTCAGCTATGTTCATAGTAGCATTATTTGTAATAGCCAGAACCTGGATAATGCACGAAACAATCCTACACCAGATAGGATTATTATTGATAAAAGGGTTATTTATTTGAGGGGGAAAAACTTACAAAACGCTGTCCTAGACAACAGTCAGGAAAGGAGTCTAGTTGCTGGAATCGGAGTCCAAATCAAAAGATCTAGAGGAGAGAGAGGAGAGCTGCAGCTGCTTTTTATTTTATTTTATTTATTTATTATTATTTATTTATTTATCTTTTTTTTTCCTTGGTTTTTCGAGACAGGGTTTCTCTGCGGCTTTGGAGCCTGTCCTGGAACTAGCTCTGTAGACCAGGCTGGTCTCGAATTCACAGAGATCCGCCTGCCTCTGCCTCCCGAGTGCTGGGATTAAAGGCCTGTGCCACCACCACCTGGCTCCTGAGGCTCCTGCGGCTCCTGCAGCTGCTTTTTAAAGCGAAAAAGACCACACCCTGTAGGGAGCAGGACAGGATCGCCATTACAAGATTGCGCCCACATCCTGTCTTGTTGGAAATAAACAACTCCATATTTGGCTATGCCTTTGGGAGCTGCGGTCCGCTTCCTGCATGCGTGGTGGATTCGGGTCCTTGGGCCTATCCCGAAGCAGTCTAGTGTCAGCTGATGGTGGCAGCCAATCACAGGGTGACCCATGTGCCTATTCCCTATATAAGCAGCTGCCTTAGTGCTCTTGAGTCCCTCTTCCTTCCTGCTTTCCCTCAACCAAGGGCACTCCAATTAAAGTGTGATCTGAGAAGAATCTTCGTGTGGTGGTTGTTCTTTCTCGCTGGTGGAGAAGTTCGCCACAACACCCCAGGTGGCTGGTATCTCAAAGGCTATTGGCTGAAGAAGCAGAAAGAGCTCCCACAGCACCTGGAAAGAACCTAGGTACCCCTCAATGGAAGAATGGATAAAGAAGGTGTGGCACATCTACACATTAGAGTACTACTCAGCGGTAAAAAACAATGACATCTTGAATTTTGCATGGAAATGGATGGAAATAGAAAACACTATCCTAAATGAGATAACCCAGATCCAGAAAGATGAATATGATATGTACTCACTCATAAGTGGGTTCTAGCCATAAACAAAGGACATTGAGCCTATAGTTCACAATCCTAGAGAAGTTAAGTAATAAGGTGATTTCAAAGAAAAACATATATAGATCTTCTTGGAAATTGGAAGCAGACAAGATAGCCAGGCAAAAGTTGGGAGCATGGGGGTTGGGTGAGGGGGAGGGGAAGGGGAGAGGGGGTGAGAGAACGGAGAAGAAAAGGGTTGGGGAGAGCTTTGGGGAGTGGGATTGTTGAGATGGAGGAAGGATGGATAAGGGAGCAGGGAAGAAGATATCTTAATTAAGGGAGCTATTTTGGGGTTGGCAAGAGGCTTGGCTCTAGAAACATTCCCAGGTGTCCATGGGAATGTCCCCAGGTAGGACCCTGGGAACTTGCCTTGTCCTGTAATCAGACTGATGACTATTTTGAATACCACCATAGAATCTTCTTCCAGCGATCAATGGAGATAGAGACAGAGATCCTCATCAGAGAACTGGACTGAGCTCCCAAAGTCCAGTTGAAGAGCAGAAAGAGGGAATAGATGAGCAAGGAAGTCCGGACCCCGAGGGGTTGTTCCACCCACTGAGACAGTGTGCCTGATCTAGTGGGAGCTCCCCAAATCCAGCTGGACCGGGACTGAATGAGCATGTGATCAAACCAGATTCTCCAAATGTGGCTGACAATTGAAGCAGATTAAGAATCAATGATAATGGCACTGGGATTTGTCTCTACTGCAAGTACTGGCTTTTTGGGATCCCAGTCTGTTTGGATGCTCACCTTCCTAAGCTTGGAAGGAGGGGGAGGGTCTTGGACATCCCCCAGGGCAGGGTACCCTGTTTTCTCTTTTAGGACTATAGGGGAAGGGGGAAGGAGAGGGGTAGTGGGGGAGCAGGAGGGATGTGGGAGGAGAGGAGGTAGTGGAAATTATGAATGATATTATTTATAAAGTAATAAAAAATAAATGAATAAAAACAGACACATTTGTTGAGGTCAGGTGTTAGACTCCTAGAAGGTATGAGGTTTATTAAAGTAGAAATACTTACATGCAACCTGGAGCAATATGTGCTATTTAGTAGGCAGAAAGGAATTTCTCCATAAGAATTGGGGGCTACCGTCAAGGATATTTTACTCATAGTTAAAGTTTAATTGTGATAAAAGGTAGATGCTTGAATAAAATGCAGCTTTACTAAAGATGTACTGGAATTCCAAAGAAATATGAGAAACCTGAGAGTCAGAGAACACAATTTACCATGAAGATGAACACCAAATTTAATAGAAATGAAGCCAAGCCTGAAATTAGATAAGTCAAAAAAATAGAACATTTCAACCTTATGTGGCAAATAGAGATCTATGACAAGAATATAGATGAAATATCCAAAATTACTGCTAAAATATATTAAGTATAAGAATTTGTTTCTTCTTCGTACCAAAAGCATAATAATATTACAAGAAGACAAAAGCAAATTTTGTCAGAATTTTTTATATTAAACACATGCATCTAGTTAACAAGAAGGCCAGCTATGTTGCTTATAGTTCTTAAATGAAAACTATGTTTTTTTCCTCATATTTACTTGGTCTATCTGAATCATAAGAAGTGTCATCAGTTTTTCAAAGGAACATGTAGGATCAATGTCTTTGCAACCCAAAGCAAACACTAGTTTCACTCAACATGGACTTGCAAATTAAATGTCAATATCTTAGCAATTATATATATATATTTATATATATATATTTATATATATATGGGATTTATATATACAAACTCTAGTATACATATATATGCAATTTTATTACATATTTGTTGAAAGAAAATTTTATTTTGAGCAGTACTTTTATTTAGAGTTACATTTTAGTATATTTTTATTTTGCAAAAGCAAGTATAAATTAAATAACTAGATAAAAGGAATTAGAATCTGTCAGTTCCCTCAGGCAGCCTTCTGCTCAACCACAGGCTAAACTTTACAGAAGACCAGGTAGATTCTGAGCCCATAAATCTTTTCCACCCTCTTGGTGCACTCCTCTGCCAGTATCCCCAATCCGCCTCCATTCTCTTTTTCCATATTCCAGCTCTGAACTTAAGCAGAGACTACCTGCTGGGCCAGATGCCACGCTGGCCACCAGAACTCCTGGTAGGCCCCCTGCCAAGCTGGTAGATCTCCTTCACTCTTCACACCTTGAACACTGTCCCTAATCCATCTTCCCGTCTTTATGCCCTGTATTTATCTTCAAGTCAGGAGGAGTCTCCTTGTTGCATCAGAGGCCATACAGGTTGCCAGAACTCCAGATATTCAGTCCTGCCTGCCTGCAGACCTCCTCTACTCTCTTAGTGACCTCCCCACACAATTTATTACAAATCTCCTTCTCCTCACGATGCCCATGCCCCCAACTTGGCAAACACACCTGCTCTACAAGAGTTAAAGTCTGCCACCAGAAGTCCAGGCTTCAACTTGAATGGATATCCACCACAAAACCACAGGGCACACAGGCAAGAAGAGAGAAAACAGAAACCAAAGAACAAAACAAACATCCAACAAAGAGAAACCTAGAAACTTAGCACCTGGAGCTCTAATCAGCCCAAGCCCAGATACATAGATGCCAGCTTAAACACACAATACAAAACAACTATGGCAATGTGTCACCACCAGGATCCAGCTATTCTACTACAGAAAACTCTGAGTGTTCGAACGCAACTAATGCATTAGAAAAACACCTTAAAATCAACATTATGGGGAGATGAGAGGAAAAGAGGGAAGGAGTGAAAAATGTATAGCTCAAGAAAAACAGAAAAATAAAAAACTAAAAAAATTAACTTTATGAAGATCATAAAGGTCCTAAAAAAGGAATACATCCCTTATAGAAACTGAGAAAAGACAAGCAAAAAATTGGAAATGAGTAAATCCCTTAAAGAAATAAAAAAGAAATAGAAAAGAAAAGGAAAAGGCAGATAAAGGAAACAAAAGTGTTCAAAATCTGAAAATGAAAATAGAATCAAAAGAGAAAGCAATATCTGAGGGAATTATGGAAAGGGTAAAGCTAGGATAACAAACAGGAATCGCACATGCTAACCTCTAACAGAATATAAGAAATGGAAGAGAGAATCTCTGGTTTTAAAGATGAAATAAATAGGTTGGTCTAAGAAAACATCAAATCTAAAATATTCCTGACACAAAACATCTAGGAAATATGGGACACTATGAAAAGATCAAACCTAAAAATTATAGGAAAAGAAGAAGTATATGATTCCAACTGCAAAAGCACAGAAATTACTTTCAACAAAATCATAAAAGAAAAAAATTCTAACCTTAAGAAAGAGATGCCTATAAAGGTAAAATAATCACACATTACACAAGATAGATTGGAACAGAAATGAAAGTTTCCTTTCTACATGATAAAAAATATAGTGAGTTCAAAGCCAACCTGGTCTACAAGAGCTAGCTCCAGGACAGGCTCCAAAGCTACAGAGAAACCCTGCCTCAAAAAACATATATATACCAGATTGCATTCTCACCAGCAATGGATGAGGGTACCCTTTCCTCCACAGCCTCTCCAGCAAAGGCTATCATTGAAGTTTTTTATTTTAGCCATTCTGACAGGTGTAAGATGATATCTCAAAGTTGTTTTGATTTGCATTTCCCTGATCGCTA
>NC_022019.1:25745105-25846290 GCF_000317375.1 Microtus ochrogaster
TATATATATTCTATGAAAAGATTCCAAATGCATTCTTACTCAGAGATCCATGCTAGCCTAATTGTCATCAGAGAGGCTTCTGCCAGCTATTGGTGGGAGCAGAAGCTGAGACTCACAGCTAGACATTAGGCAAAGTTTCAGGAATCCAGCAGAATGGGAAGAGGAAGGATTTTAGGAGTCAGAGGGGTTGAAAACACCAGAAGAACATGCTGCACGAAATCACCTAGGCAGGTTTCATAGGGTTTCACAGAGACCAAAGTAGCAATCACGGTGTCTGCATTTGTCTTAACTAGGTACTCCACATATATGTTGTGGCTGTTTAGTTTAGGTTGTTTTTTTTTTTTTTTTTTTTGATTCCAAGAAGTGGGAGTGGAGACTGACTCTGGATCATTGGCCTGCTCTTGGGAATGTTCCCACTCCACTGCGGTGCTTCTCCCACCCTTGAAATGAGAGTTTATGCATAGTCTTATTGCATCCTGTATGCTGTGTTTGGTTGATATCACTAGGAGACCTGATCGTTGCAGAAGGGAAATGGAGGAGTGGATCTGAGAGAGAGAGAAAGTGGAGGGGGCACTAGGAGTGGAGGGAGCAGAGGCTTCAGCTAGGACATATTATACAAGAGAAGAATAAATTAAAAACAAAGAAAAGATTTAAAATTTGCAGCTTCTGTCAAAATTGATATTTGTTCAAAACAATTATCGTCACCTGTGACAATCAACTGGTGAAAAAGCCATATTTCTTTCTGTTGATGCTGGTTTTCTGTGTTTGTGGATATTTATAAGTGTTTGTTCATGGACACAACATAGACATGTGTGTACATATTTGTGTGCTAGTTGTACTTGCCTGTGCACGAATATGTGGCAGTGAGATGAGGCCCTGATGTATGTTCCTCTACTGTGCTATGCTTCTTATTTTTCTTGAAAACTGCTTCTCAGTTAACTAGGCAACAGGGTATACCTTTGCTCCTGCCAATGCACATAGAAACAAGGATGAGCTCCACTTCATTCCGGACAGACAAATACTTTTACTACTCAACCAACTGCCTGGTTCTCATATTTATTTAAACATAACAACACAACATATATTGTTATTATTAAAATCTCATGCATTTCTTTCAGTTACTATCTAGCGACCACAGTAAATATTTAATGTCTATATAAATATGATGTCACACACTACGGATGAACTACCAGACAGCAGTAATTTTCAGATGAAGTTGTCTTCTCATGTGTTTCCATGATGAGTATGGAAATACTGAGCTTGCCGTTCAAAACTCAACAACTAGTTCTGCTGCTTTGTATATTATTATTTTATGTATCTGGGTGATTTTCTATCATGTATGTGTAGATCCTTTGTTTGTACACTCTTTGGAGATGCCAGAGGAGGTTAACGGATGCTCTGGAATGTTAGTACCGATGTTTCTGAGCCATAGTGTGGGTGGTGAGAATTGAATCCAGGTGCTTTTAACCAGTGAGCAATTTTCCAGCCCTACTCATTTCAACTCTTAGGTAAAAATCACTAGACAGTAGATAGTTCACTGCTCTTCATGGTAAAAATTCTAATCTAGAATATACTAGAATTTTGTTGAGTCTTACCATGTTCAGATTATTTATCTATGAATATGTATGGCAGTAAATAAAATATATGCATGAATCCTAATCTTCATAGAATCAAGATAACAAAGTGAGTATTTCCACTTTCTAAAAGTTTGAAGTGAGCTACTTAGAATATATTGATTATTATGTAGCAAAAATATAACTGAATTAAATTATTTCAAAATTTATTTCAGTAATATTTTATTTAAATGAAAATTCATTATAGGATATTAAATTTTAAATTTTTCTTCCTTCTTATTCTTTAAAAGTCAGATTTTTATTACCTTGCTATGATTTGCCTATAATTTGCTCCAGTCAAAAGTTATTATAAAATTTAATTGCCAAAGTACTAAGACCCATACAGTTATACTTTTTAAGAAAAGCATGATTCTGCTGGGTGGTGCTGGTGCACGCCTTTAATCCCAGCACTCGGGAGGCAGAGGCAGGCGGATCTCTGTGAGATCGAGGCCAGTTTGGTCTACAAGAGCTAGTTCCAGGACAGGAACCAAAAGCTATGGAGAAACCCTGTCTTGAAAAATCAAAAAAAAAAAAGCATGATTCTAAGGGATCCATACTCACATAATTCTAGAATAAGAGATTATTTCTCTTGAGAAATAACCATCCTTGGATATCCTATCATATTTGTTCCAATTGTGCTACACAGGCTCACCTATAATTTTCTGTCTACCATTCCTGAAAGGCTATCATCAGGTAGAGACACCAGACTAGCTTCTCAGGCTCTGTGACTCTGAGCTAAACCAACATCCCTTCTTTATGAACTACTGAAGCTCAGATGCTTCTAACACACCAGATAGCCAAGTACACCTTGCTGATTCTTGATAGACCTCTGGCTGTAAAACATAAGCAGAACAGAAGGAAGGATAACCTTCACAGTAAGTACCATTCTTAGCAGAAAACATTCCATACTACACCATAGACATATGTACGTTCAGTTATAGCAGTAAGAGGGTGTGCTGTGCGCACATATTATTAGCAATACTGCTGACCTAGAACACACATGGGTAACAATGATGCCATATTTCCAATAAATTAATTTATTTTTCCAATAGTTAACAAAGCTCCTATATGGTTTTATGCAGTTTGTTTTCTGTTGTAAATATTTAGCCATGAAGTGCTAAATATCTATGATGGATGCTATTAAAAGCATTGCCTTCTATTTGCCCTAAGGGTATTTAGCACGAATAGCAAAAACTCAGAGACAGATATTGGGGTTAAAGCTGAAGATCAGAAAAGCCAAACAGCAGTCACTAGAGAAGACTTACCTCTACCAAGGCTGGGTGACTGCAGACTGAGCCCGGAACCTCTGTGTCTTCTTGTCTTATATGTCCCTTTAATGCTGCTATTAAAGGCGTGTGACTCCTGAGTAATTAAATTACAGGTGTGAGCCACCACCACCCGGATCTGTTTCTGCATTGATGTTGGCATCAAGCTCACAGAGATACATCTGCCTCTTTCTCCCAAATCCTGGGATTAAAGGTGTATGCTACTACTGCCCGGCCTCTAGTGGCTTAGTTTTACCTTCTGATCTTCAGGCAAATTTTATCTATTAAAACCTAAATAAAATATCACTATAAGGGTACTGGTGAGTATAGGTGTATAATTTACTTTTAGGTGGCTGTGAAAAAAATCCCTCTACCAAAAGCAACTTAAAGAAAAAGTTTATTTGTACTTACAGTTCTATAGGGATTAGAAACTTTATTGTCAGGGAGGCATAACTGCAAGTGGCACAAACATCTGCAGGCCCAGGAAGTTCAGAGCTCACAATTTCCAATGAAAGCAAGAAGCGGAAAGAAAGTAAAATGAAATTAGACAGGATAGTCAATTGCAAAGCTTAGCCTCAGTGATGTATTTACATCAACATAACAGTACTTCCATGAGGAGTCAGACATAGCCACCAACTGAGGCCTGAGGATTCAACTGTCACAATCTAGGGCTTATTTCCCATTCTATGCACCAACATATACTTTTTTTTCTGGCCTTTACTTTTTATACAAACCTTACAGATGACATGATGTGAAAAATGAGTCTGTGTCTAGTTCAGTGCCCATTAGTGTGTGAGCACATTGTCTCCCATTTTTCACATTGAGCATTCCTGTGTTCACTCTGTCAGTTACAGCTCAGCAGCCTGCCAGCTTTTGGGGGGGGGGGGGCTTTATTCCGTCTTAAATATTTCTGTATGATGGTAAATAAGTAGAAAATATATTCTCTGGGTTAATAAATTGAAAACAATTTGAGATGCTCATTAAAAAATTAGATACAATCTTTCCTAAAAAGCTGGCTCATCAGCAGGTTAAGATGCCTGTAGCCTGTTATTTTGTTTTTGTTTGTTTTGTTTTTTATTAATTAATTTATTCACTTATTAAAATTGTCAACCTCCTCCCCCTCCTTCTCCAGTCCTAAGAGAAGTCAGGGTGCACTGCCTTGTGGGAAGTCTAAGGCCCTCCCCCAACATCCAGGCCTAGGAAGGTGTGCATCCAAACAGACTAGGCTCCCCAAAAGTCAGTACATGCAGTAGAATCAAAACCCAGTGCCATTATCATTGGCTTTTCAGTCAGTCCCATTGTCAGCCACATTCAGAGAGTCCAGTCTGATCACATGCTCATTCAGTCCCAGTCCAGCTGGCCTTGGTGAGCTCACAATAGCTCAGTCACACCGTCTCTAGTGGGTGGACGGACCCTTCGTGGTCCTGACTTCCTTGCTCATGTTCTCTCTCCTTCTGTTCTTCATCTGGACCTTGAGAGCTCAGTCCAGTGCTCCAATGTGGGTCTCTGTCTCTATCTCCATCTAACTCCAAATGAAGGTTCTATGGTGAGATGCAAGATGCCATCAGTGTGGCTATGGGAGAAGGCCAGTTCGGGCACCCTCTCCTCTGCTGCCCAAGGACAATGGAAGAATGGATAAAGAAGGTGTGGCACATATACACACTGGAGTTCTATTCAGCGGCAAAAAACAATGACATTTTGAAAATTTTGCATGCAAATGGATGGAAATAGAAAACACATTACTGAGTGAGATAACCCAGACCCATAAAGATGAATATGGTATGGACTCACTCATTAGTGGATTCTAACCATAAGCATAGGACATTGAGCCTATAGTTCATGATCCTAGAGAACCTAAATAATAAGGTGAACCTAAAGAAAAACATATATTTATCCTCCTGGATATTGGAAGTAGACAATATAGTAGGGCAAAAGTTGGGAGCATGGGAGTGGGGGTAGAGTAGGGGGCAGGGGAGATGGAGAGAGAGAAGGAAGAAGGAAGAAGGGGAGGGTTGGGGAGAGCTTGGGGAAATGGGATGATTGAAATGGAGGAAGGGTGGATATGGGAGCAAGGAAGACGATATCTTAATTAAGGGAGCCATTTTAGGGTTGGCAAGAGACTTGGCTCTAGAGGAGTTCCCAGGTGACCAACATATACTTTAGGTCTTGCTCCAACATAGCAAGATACCTACAACATGGAGGTTAGGGGCATGCATCCATTTATGCCCCTTCTGTGTTTCTTACTGATGTATAATCTTCAGATGATTATGGGATGGATCTATTGTCCATATCATACTTTATACTAAAACTACACGTTTCCTCAATAATTTTAGAAACTAAATCTCAGAAGTCCTACTGATAAGTTACATTTATTTTATTTTTCTCCTAGAAGACAACTCCTTTGTTGCAGTGAGCATGAGGCCTGCTATGCCAAGGATCATGTGAAAGAGCAAGAAAATGTGATAAGGCAGGAAGAAAAAAAAATCTTTGAAAATAGAATCTAAAATATTATCAGATCACTGCACTATAGGGATATTGAGAGAGATGATTTTTTTTATCTTATAACTGACATATAAGTAAAAATTGTTTAAAGCAGTTGAGAAATGTCTCTTTGAGAACCATAGCTGGAGAAGTCATTTTATCCTTGCATCAGAGAGGTTTAAAATATAAGCAAGCTTAAATGAGAAAGGAGATAAAAGCTAGAGATATAAGAAAATGAGACAGGAAAGATACACAGGCTATTACCTCTATCAGATCATATTATGGATACTTTATTTTAAGTGAAATTGGTAGTTCTGAGAATGTTTAAAGCAAGGAAAAACTATTACTTGGAATTAAAAGAAGTAATCTGGTTTCATGGTAGAAGGGAAATTCCAACTCTTCATTTCTACATGGCTACTTTTCCCAACAGTTGTTAGTGGGCTAGTAGTTTTTCCATACTTATACAAAATATGTTGTTATATAATATATTGTTAATGAACCTTAACAAATAATTATTAAATCTTTGTGAAGTGTCTTATATGATATGAGCAATGCTTGTTACATGGCAAGAATACACAATGAACAATAAAAACTTGTATAAAAATATGTTTATGTAACATGAAAAAATGTTCAATAATGAAATAGATCATAGGTTCTGAAGAAATGTTCCATTGGTAAAAGCATTAGCTACACTTTCAGAAGATTTGGCGTCAATTCCCAGCACCTGCATGATATCTCATCATTGTTTATGTCTCCATTTCTAGGGGATTGAGTATTTTCTTTTGGTCTTTAAGGCAGCCATTATGTGAGTAGTAAGGCATATATGAAGGATAAACACCCATAAAAAGTTAAGTGGGGACATTTAAGTGAAATGATTTATGATAAATCAACAACCTTATTATAAACAAATAAACCCAATCACTAGCATTTTAGACTGTCCTAAATTTTCTAAAATCTCTACTAAGTCTAAATGCCATACATTACCAGTCTTCTCTTTCCAGCTGAACTCATGACCTTACATCTTTAGAAACCAGGCAAAGAAACTCATATGAGGCTATGGAAATATCCAGTTGTGGTATTTCTACTGCTCAATTCAATTCTGGTAAGTTTTTGCTTGAAGCACCATCTGCTTTGGGCTTTATAAAACACAACATTTGAATATCTCATTAGACTATCTATATGTTTTCATTATATAGTATTTATAATCATACTTTTATAAACTTCATTCACCTGAATGCCTAGTTTGCATCTTTTATTATATTAAGAATTTGCATTTCCTTTTAGTTTATAATTCTGATAATTTACTGCTATAGGAAGAGTTAGAATTACTCCTTTTGAATTTATACTACTGTGAGATCATGTGTACCATGCTCCTCAGACACTCTTGTCTGTCTGTGTGTTTGCATATGGTGTGTAGTTTCCCGAGTTCAGAAGACAACTATCATGAGTCAGTAGGTTCACCTTCCATTTGATTTGGGCCAGGACATTTTTTTGCGCCTTTCGCTTTGTCACGTGCAAGTCTGAATTTCTTTATCTGACTTCTAGAGATATAAGAACATTTGTAGAGTATTTTTTACCCAATAAGACATCTCCGTGTACCCAGTTAATGTATTAGTTTTATTAAACTATCTCATTTATCTTTGCTATCCATTTTAATTATGGTTTATGACTGAGTGATCCCACTATCCATCTCATGCAGTGAGAATTTATCCTAACCACAAAATACTTTTTTTTTTTCAGATCTGGCTCAAGTTTCTAAGTAGAATATTAGTAACAATCATTTCAACATTGTCAACACTTTTGCACATATTTAATGCACTTGTGTCTTTATAAGCATGTATAACATGATGCCTATGTAAAGAAGAGCGGACAGAGTCAGCATTTTTTTTTAAGTATGTGGACTCTTGGAACAGAACTCAGGTTGTCCGGCTTGGTGGGAAGCAACTGTAACTGATGAACTATCTCCTGAGCTCCATCAGTACTTTTAATGGCTTTTGACTTTGATTATTTTGGAAGCACACAATTCAGACTGTAATCTTTTTAATTTAAAAGTACAATTGGATCCTTTTGTGGTACTTGGTTGCTCTGTAATGAAAAGGATTAAAAAGGCTATATCTACACCGCCGTAGCTCACCTGAATGTCTGGTGTAAGGAGCTCAAATTTTTTTCTAGCTCTCTAAAATTGCAACGAGAAAATTGCTGTTTTAAACTCGAACACATCAACATCATTAACATGATTTCCTGAGCAAAATGAAATTCTAAGTCGATGTTTGTTATAACATGCCCATTTGCCAGTCAGATGGAATCAATAGAAGAGCAGTTAACCAGTATTATTTCATAACAGGCAAAAGTGCATCTGAGGAGATAACAATTTTCAATAATTCTTAGAATTAGCAAAGTGGATCAGACTATTTATTGGTGAATCAAATCAAAGAATATAACAACCTAAATTTTCTGGTAGAACGTTGCTGGACTTTGAGACAGCAAGTTTATCAGAGGATAGGAGTGACGGAGAGAGACAGAAATCAGAAGTACTAACTGGAAACTTGAATGTCATTTACATAAGAGCATATTATGCATTCACACTTCCCACCATGTCTTTATTTAGGGATTACAGGGTAACAGAGTTTGCCTACCATAAGGGAAAAAAATATACTAGTCCCTGATGAAAGATTATGTAATATCCCTGGGGAGATAGTGAGCAGTTAGTATGAATATTGTTAATTTACACCAGTCTGCATTTTTCTGACTTGGATTAATCTTGATGTAAGGATTATATTACTTTGCCACATGAAAAGCAGGACTTCTAGATAATAATTCCTGTCTTATTACAAAAGAAACAGCAATTTAATTTGAATAATATTTTATTTCCTATTTAATGTATACCAGCAATAATAACAGCGAAAGAAAATGAGATCATCACTAGGGACGAGTTGAGGCATTTTGAAAGGGGATGAGACAGAAGCTGTTGGAAAAAAGAAAGTAAACAAGATCCCATACTAAATATACAAATATTATTGTGTAATTTTAAGATAAAATATTTCCACATAATTTGTCTATGCATTGAATGCCATCATGGTATACAATGTGGATTTATTACCTACTGAGACTCATTATATTTTCGATGAGCTTGACCTGATCTTAAGGTCTTCGACTGTTGATTTAAATGGTCAGATAACATTTCTGAGAAGGAATGAAATAAAGAACATCTAAAGAGTCAAAGTCTGATTATCTCGATACAATGCATCACTATAAAAGTATTGCATTCCTCAATTTATAAATTAGAATGAAAAATTTCAGATTTAACCAAATATTCATTTAGTTAATAAACTCTCTGAAGGTTCAAGTCATTTACTTGGTTTAGGCACACCTGTTGTCATTATCTTCACTGGAATGCGATTAGAACTATTTTTCAAACATTCAGTTTAAGTGTTATTATTGAATAAATATTAGAAACCCATGACACTTTTATAAGATAAGTATGCTTGATCTGTAGATTTTCTTCATGTTTCTGGTTTTGTATAACCAGATTTTTCACCTGCCCAATTATCTGTGCTCTGATTTGGCTCTCTCAAATATGGGACTGTCATTTAGCATAAAAGGACATCAAATGTAACAACATCACACTCTAAAACACATGCTCCCAACCTAGTCATTATATGGAGTTATTCTTAGCAAATGAGTACAGCTGCAGCTACTGACCAAAATGATGCAGTCAAAAACTGACTGGACAGTAGTCTCAGTTTGAATTACCTAAAAGTTTCCTTTTCAGTCTGAAAGATGTGTGTCTTCTTTTCAAGTCTCAATGTTAGTCATGACTGTAAATTTTGTCTTCACTGTAGTTTTTAATTTAGAGTCATAGCCTAGTTCTAATTATTAATTTTCATACTCTTACAACTGCAACATTTAAAAAGTATGAATTGGATGGATTTTGTCTTCCACCAAAAAGAATAAGTATGTGAGGTGATGTTTTACTTTTTTCTCATTAGCAAAATTAATAAATATATTTTGAAAGATTGTTTTGACTTAATAATTAAGCAAAATTTTTGTCAACTGGAAGTAATATTGTAGTAATGAAGAGATTGCTCAGCGGTTAATGGTGCCTGTTGTTCATCCTGAATATCAGATTTAGTGGCCCACAACCAGTATATTGGATGGCTCACAACCAACTGAGACTCCAGCTTTAGGAAAGACAGAACCTCATACACATAAACAAAAAGAAATTGTTAAAAAATAAAATTATTATTTGTAGATAATTAATTAAAAAGCTGTTGAATAAACTTAAATGTTTTGCATAGTTTTAGGAGACAATTTCTCATGCACATTATTCTTTTTGCTGTGGTTGTACATACTGTCTAAGTCTATCAACAACACCCAGGGATAACTCTTATTGTATATTTTATTGTTTCAATATTCCTCAAAATGTAAGGACATTCTGACTTTATTCTCACATAAAAAATTTCTCTTAAGTGAACATCACTGAAAGTCACACTAAATATAATCCAGTCATATCAGAAATTGCCACTCACCCAACCTAACAACAAAATGTAGAACTAATGACTTCTTATTAGGAAAGTAGAAACCCAGAATCTTGTTATTGGTGGGTCACTGATAAGAACATTGTAAGATCTAGTGACCTTAACACAAAGCCTCTCATTCACCAGGCTCCTGTGATACTGAGAAAATGATAGGAAGTCAGAAACACCAGGGATTGGACAAAAAAGGCAAAAATATGAAGGCTTTAGAAATCAAAGAGAAAAAGAAGCACACATTTGTGTATAGCCATCAAGTCTAAGAAAAATGGATATTTAACAGAACAGCACAGGACATCACTAGTATGGAATTTTTACATAAATCATGCATATTAGTGGAAATCAAGGTCTTTTGCTTACTCCCTTTTATGTCACTACATGTCACCATACAAATTTATATCATCAGATTTATCATCCTCACATTGTAGCCATGTTAATTTCTTCTGCCTGGTAATCCATGAAGTTAAGGTACGGTGCTGAGTTTCCTGAAACTAAAGTGACAGTCAGTCATGAGAAGAATGGTTTTGGTGTGGGAACTTAACCCTGCTGCTCTGCAAGAGTCGTAAGCGCTCTTAGCCACAGAGCCAGAGCCATTTCTTCAGGCCCCTGAGAATCTACTGAAAGTTAAGAAATGATGTGCTTGGTTCCAGATGATACAACCATAACCTCAGCAGGAAATGACATCACTATGCTGCTCCTACAGTGTTCCATAATATCTGCGGAGGAGCTGCAGTGGAAATTGAAAGAATACATAATGTCTTGATATCATATTTCTACTTATAAAGCATATTCAGTGGAAGTTTGCAATAGCATGGGCAGCATTCAAAATACAAAATATATATTTTTGTTTCTATGGTCACCTTATTCACTGTTAACTAGTATTTTCTTTGAGAAAATATTTTAATTTGATCATCTCAGCATAGTACTTTTTCTTAGTGTAGTTGAAGTCTCCAAAGCTAATCCAGTTATCATTACAATCTGCACATATTCACAGGGTGAACTCTCATTTACGAGCATACATCTTTGTAATGCAGAATGGTTGCTTTTTCCAAAAACCTGTTTCATTTGTTGGGGACTTGGCATCCATTCAATCATGATCTTACTCTTTCTCTCTTGTTTCTATTGATTTCAGGGCATGACTTTATGTTTTTCTTTGTGTTCATGGTGGATTTTTCATTAGAGAGGTTCATCTTTTTGTATGTAAATTATTGACTATTTATCTAGTTGGCCAAGTGGCAAAGGGGGTTCAGCTCTTTGACAGATTTTACAGTATCAGGCAGGAGTAGAGAAAACGTTCATGCTATATTTTCCTTTTGACAAACAAATTCATTTCTCCTTCTGTTTCATGGACAACATTTTAAACAAAGTACTTAAATCAAATTTTGACTATGATATAATTCAAGAAATTGAACATGAACACAAAAATTTTTGTATCCTGCTGTTTTCAAGTCTTTCCTCTTTTAAAAGTTAAAATTTATACTAAATCAGCATTTTAAAAAGCAATGCTCATGTAATATGAACCTGCATTCTCTTACTCATGCCTGGACATGCTTTATTGGGTGCAAGTTTGTATTTTTAACTCTACAACCCCTTAATTGAACCTATTTTATGTTTTTTTCTATATTTGTGAGTCAAGATATGTGGGTTAGTTGCATTACAACAGATTAACAAAAGATTTAATGGAAGATCAATGGCTTCAGGCAGGTATAGATTCAGGCAATTAGTAACACAAATCCCTAACATGGAAATGTCAGCATAAGAGTGTCAACTACTTCTGATAGGATGGGCTTCAAAGGGCTTTGATTTGAGAAACAGTGCCCTACTATGGTAAATCAATAATGTACTAATATGACGAGATAAACGTTTTTCCTTTCTAAGTCATTTTATTTTGAAATCTCTCACATAGCAATAACTATTGTCAAAATAATATAATGAACTAAGGGTTGGGTTTCTTTCTCAGAGACCTGTTATGTTACAACTTCACTTTATCCAACAAGTATTTTAGTGAGGAATAAATGCTGTGCCTTACAACAAATATCTTTTACCTTCCAAATCAGTACAACAATGACATTAGCTACATTGGATCAGTGGTAAAATTAGACATTTGTATTAGAATGACTATAAGGAATAACACCAGCTATAGTCTTTTATTGTTCTATTTTTTCTTATAAACAGATAGTTAATCTCAGTCTCTAAATAGTGGTATAGCAAATTAGAAATACTGAACTTGCATTTCATAAATAATTTCCATGTAAAGACATATAAAACACATCTGAATTATTACTTAGTATTAGGCAAGTTTCTTATTCTAAAATAAAACACCATTAGAAAGGGAATTTATAAAAAAAAAAAAAAGGAGTTTATTTGGGCTCCCAGGACTGGAGGGATAAGAATCCATCATGTTGAGTTGGCATGGTGATATGGGAGTGATTTCTTATTAATAAAGAAACTGCCTAGACCCATTTGATAGGCCAACCCTTAGGTAGGCGGAGAAAACAGAACAGAATGCTGGGAGAAAGAAGCTGAATCAGAGAGTCGCAATGATTCTACCACTCCAGACAAACGCAGGTTAAGATCTTTCCTGGTAAGCCAGCTCGTGGAGCTACACAGATTATTAGAAATGGGTTAGATCCATATGTAAGAGCTAGCCAATAAGAAACTGAAACTAATGGGCCAAGCAGTGTTTAAAAGAATACTGTTTCCATGTAATTATTTTGGGGCATAAGCTTGCCATGTGGGCGGCCGGGTGCTGGGGACGCAGCCGTGCTGCTCCTACTACAACAGCATGGAATGCGGCAGAAATGCTAGATGGAGAAAGAATCTGAGAGGCCCACATCATCAAACACAAGCAGGAAGTATAAAGAGTTAACTTCATGTGACATATGCTTCTAACTATCAAACATACCTCTGCTAACAATTCCCTTCAGCAAGACCTTATATCATAAACCTTCCCAGAGAATGTCACTAACTAGGGATCATGTGTTCTAATATATCAGCCTACATAGACCAATCTCATCCACACCACTTCATTTTGCTCCTTAGCTCCCAAAGGCTTAAGGCATATCATAATGCAAACTGCAGTTAGTGCAACACCAAAACTTCCTACGCTCTTTCACATTCTCAAAGCCTTTCTTGAGGAGAGAAATAATGTTTTAAATATAAAATACTGTAAAATGAAAAGGTAGATTGCACACTTACAACATATAATCATCCAGAATACACATTGCTATTCTAAATAAAAGGAACATTGCCATAGGGGGACAATATTGGATCAAAACAAAACCAGTCTCAGCAAGGCAAACATCGAATCCTGGGGCTCCATGTCCATGATTTGGGCCTTCAATTTCATAGTGGTAACATGACTACATCTGAACAGCTTTACTTCCTGCAACATATATTTCACAACATATATACCTACTCTTGGCAAAAGTCTCATGACTCTCCTATCTCCATCATCTTAGGGTTTCTGCTACCATCCCAGCTCTTGTTTAAAATCTTCACCCAGTGACATCGCCCAGCCTCTTGCCCTCTCAAGGCCTTCACACATGGGTTCCTTAGTTATGGATTGTATTGTTGTGAAGAGACACCATGGCGATGAAATTCTTTTAAAGGGAGCATTTAATTACAGTGGCTACTTAGAATTTCAGAGGTTCAGTCCTTCATCATCATGGCAGGAGCATGGCTACATGCAGTCAGACGTGGTACTAGAAAAGAGGGCTACATCTTGCAGGCAACAGGAAGTCAGCTGACAGTCATGCTGAGAAAAAATGAGCAAGAGACCTCAAAGCCATTCCCCACATTAACACACTTCCTTTCTCCAACAAGGCCACATATCCTAATATTACCACTCGTTTGGGAGGGCATTTTCTTCTGTGCATCCACAGTACCCCTCCCTGAATTCTATGTCCTCTGAAACTGAGGAAAAAGAAAATATCACCCCTCCATTCCTCATCTTTTGTGACTCTTATCCAGCATCACATAGGACACTGCCGACCTTTCCTGATAGAGGTGTGATGGATGCTGCTTCCTTGGAATATCATTAGTAATGGTTGTTTTTACTCAGCAGAAAATGCTGAGGTTTATTATACAAGTTGGAAAGCTAGCTTGCTGGAATCTTGTTCTACAACCATAACTTTCTTTATTCCAATGGGATGTATGTCTGTCTTTAATAGTGTGAATCCCAATTACAGTGACAGTCTCTCTACTACCAGATGCTTTGGCAGTAATACTGTTTTCTAATGATATCTCCAACTGTACATTTTTTATTTTCCTATTATCTCATCGGATACTCCTCATTATAGGCTTGAATAAACATTATCAGTAGCAAACATGCCATAGATTTAATGCTATGCTCTCCTGAAATTTCCACCATTAAGTCACTATTTCGTTATTTTTTTTCTGTTTGTATTTATTTATTTATTAAAGATTTCTGTCTCTTCCCCGCCACCGCCTCCCATTTCCCTTCCACTCCCCCAATCAAGTCCCCCTCCCTCGTCAGCCCAAAGAGCAATCAGGGTTCCCTACCCTGTGGGAAGTCCAAGGACCACCCACCTCCATCCAGGCCTAGAAGTTCTTAGGATGAGGAGGAAGGCAGACAGAGGATTTGTCAACATCACAGAAATGGTCACTATCATAGGGACTATTATTTACTGCTGAAACCTCCTTTTCTGGTCCCCAGTTTATATTAGCATCATCATTACTACCTACAAGGCTTGTACTAAAATATTTGTGTAAGCTCTGCTTATTGAATTGACATACTTATTTAGTTCAAAGTTCTGAAGGCTTCTACATCTTCAAGAAAATAGAAAGAATGTAAATAAATACATAAAACAAAGAAACAAGAAAACAAGGTCAAGCTCTTCTCAGCAAAAGCCCAAACTGTGGAACAAAATTTTGACTTAGTTATTGTTATTTCTATGAAAAATTCTCATATGGAATCCATTTATAGAAAGAGGATTTATTTAGGTCTATAATTTCATCATGACAAGTAAGGGGTGGAAGCCAAAGAAGGAACCTGATACAATATATCCCTAACTAAATGAAAATATTGCAAACTATGTATGGCATGGTGTTTGAACTCTAACTACTGTGTATTTATGACTTCCTTCAGGAAGATCACATCTCCTAAACCTCCCAAAACAAACACACAAACACACATAAAACAGTATCACGAACTGGGGACATCTTATTCTTGTTATTAAGTATTTTATCATTTTTTTCTCATAGTAATAGAGATTTGATTGTCAGAAAATCGAGAAAACGATATTAGTTTGCTTTCAGACTAGCTTTAAATGTATCAAAGTGAAGTAACACGTGTATTTAGGGCAATAACAGGACTTCAAATCTGGAAATCATTTTCTTTTTAAACAAATTTGTAGGAACTTCAAGTATTTAAAAGCCTTGTAAGCATTTCCCTAAGTGTCAAGTTCTGTTGCCTATGATTCATTTTGGATTGAATATGTAAATATACTGATGAGTGTTGGTGCTTTTGCTTCAATTTATTGGCAAATAAAACTTCAGATTACTCATTCCCCTTAAATGTAATTTCACAATACTACCTGCAGATATGCTTTGTATTAATTAGATATTTTTTTCTTTTCACAAGAAATACTTAATCCCAATCATCCTTTTTTTCCCTAAGTTCCCCCCATCCTCCCCTTCTCCCTTTTCTCTCCCCATCTCCCCTTACCCCCATCCAACCCCACTCCCAAAGTCCCAATTTTCTCCCCAGCAATTTTGTCTACTTCCCATAGCCAAGAGGATAACTATATGTTTTCCTTGTGTACACCTTCTTACTTAGCTTCTTTAGGTTCACCAATTGTAGACTCCGTGACCCTTATTTATGGCTAGAAACCAATTATGAGTGAGTACATCCCATGTTCATCTCTTTGGGTCTGGGTTAAATCACTCAGTATAGTGTTTTCTATTTCCATCCATTTGCATGCAAAATTCGAGAAGTCATTGTTTTTTACCAAAGCTTAGTACTCTAATGTGTATATATTCCACACTTTCTTCATCCATTCTTCCATTGAAGGGCATCTAGGTTATTTCCAGGTTCTGGCTATTACAAATAATACTGCTATGAACATAGTTGAACAAATGCTCTTGTCATATGAAGGTTGGATAGGGGAGCACGGAAGCACAATTCTTAGTTAAGGGAGCCACCTTAGGGTTGGCAAGAGACTTGAACCTAGAGTGGCTCCCAGGAGCCCAAGGCAATGTCCCCAGTTAGTTCCTTGGACAGCTGAGGATAGAGAACCTGAAATGATCCTATCCTATAGCAATACTGACGAATTTCTTGCATATTACCATAGAACCTTCATCTGATGATGGATGGAGATAGAGACAGAGACCCACACTGGAACACTTTACTGAGCTCCCAAGGTCCCAATGAGGAGCAGAAGGAGGGAGAACATGAGCAAGGAAGTCAGGACCACGAGGGGTGCACCCACCCACTGAGACAGTTGTGCTCATCTATTGGGAGCTCACCAAGGCCAGCTGGACTGTGACTGAAAAAGCATGGGATATAACTGGTCTCTCTGAATATGGCGAACAATGAGGGCTGATGAGAAGCCAAGGACAATGGCACGGGGTTTTGATCCTACTTAATGTGCTGGCTTTGTGGGAGCCTAGCCAGTTTGGATGTTCACCTTCCTAGATATGGACGGAGGGGGGAGGACCTTGGACTTTCCACAGGGCAGGGAACCCTGACTGCTCTTTGGACTGGAGAGGGAGGGGAAGAGGAGTAGGGGGAGGGGGAGAAGGGTGGGAGAAGGGGGAGGGAAATGGGAGGCTGGGAGGAGGCAGAAACTTGTTTTTTTCCTTTTATCAATAAAAAAAAGAAATACTTAAAAGTGGTAGTTTTCACCAATTTATACAGAAACAGATGATGACAGAAGTTAACTGTACTACAAATAGTACTTTTTAATAGATATTTTTATTAGGTCTTAAAGTTATGAATGATTATGTTTCAAGGTCACATGGAATAAGTAGACAGATAGATAGAGTGAAAACCCATATGCTTTTCCACATTTATATATTTAATATGTCTGCTCCAATCAGTAATTAGCAAATTTAAACTTTAAAGTAATGACCAAGTGGAAATATTTGCCTGAATAATGTAGAACAGAGGCACAATTTTTTTGAGAGAGATTGTAAAATGTTCTGGCTGAATTTGGAAGTAAAATACTCCTGCACCTTCTGTTAAGTCCTTATTTGCTTTCTGAGATTTTCTTGAATATGAAAAAATTCTAATCATTCCAGATAATGCACCAATTATAGATTAAAAATAATTTTACTCTTGTCTAATTTAATAAACCTCTGACTTTATTTATCTTTCTTACAGGAAAATAAGTGACTCAAAGACAACATACATAATAAAAAAAAATCCCAAACTAGGACAGAGATGCCTTTATAGTTTTTTATGAAGATTATCCAGTATAATTCTCCATTTTCTAACAGCAACTGCATTTATTTTACAATCCTGGAAAATGACTTTGTAGATGTTGTGACATTATGATCCTCTGCACCTGGTGAATTTTATGATCATTGCGATCTTTCCATGTTTCATGAGATTCCTGAATGTTGCAGGCCTCTTTCTTCCTTCCTGGAAAAAATGTTTCAATTCAAAGGAAATAATTATCCACCTTAGTTTTACAGGTGTGAAAATATAGATGTATGTTCCCCAGTGTGTATGTGGTGAATTTGTCCTCAAAAAATGAAACTTCATCTTACAAACAAGTAAATTTTTACATGCACACAAATTTGGAGATTTCCCTAAAATACTGAAATTTAAGGATTAGTTCTAAATTATGTACCAAAAATAAATATATTATTCAATTTATAATGGTTAAATTTAGGCATACCTTTGTATAGTAATATTCATTACAATGGGATAATCGGATTATTTTGTGTGTTTTTGTGTATATGTGTGTGAGAGAGAAAGAGAGACAGAAAGAGAAAGAGAGAGAGAATGAGAAGCCAAGAAAATGAGAGACAGAGAGGTAAAATGGGAGAGTGAGAGCAAGTCTGGAAAAAACTATAACTATACTATAAAGACACCATATTTACCTAGTATGCATTGTTCATCCATACAATTAAAACTAGAAATAAATTTGTAAATACAAAAATGATTTTTATATTTAGGAAGTGATATCATTTAGTATCATCAAAAATATGGTTTCCATTTTTATTTCTTGTTATGTACTAGTGAATATTGTAATATCCTTGATAATTTAATCTTTACTGCTAATGTTTGCCATGCATACGATTATTATTATTCTAAGATCAAAAGAGATGAAACTAAGGAATAAATACATTAAGAAATTTACTGAATGTGAGTTTTTGTGTCAAGTTTTGAATACAAGAAAAGAAATCCCATTTTCTAAATGCACTTCAACTATTTAAAGTTTTGAGATGGGAAAATGATAAACAGATTCTTAATGCAAAAGAGAAACAATTGCAAGTACTAATTGTGAAACGAAAGCAAATACTAATGTGTTACATGTCTCGGATAACATTTTTTACCTTAATTAATCTCAATTTTATCCACAAATATTCACAACAAATTTACACTGCTACATTTATTTCATGGTTTTAAAATCAGAAATTCTTGCTTATGAGCAACCAGTGATAATTGTGCATTCATTAAATAAAGTAGAAACACTGCGTATATATAATGAGGTACATGTATAAATATATAATGGTGTAAATATAAGAAAATAAACCCAGTAATAATTAATAGTTGTGCCAGTGAGATGGCTCAGCAGGTAGAAAGTCTTTGCTCAGTATGATAATAAAAGTTTAATCGCTGAAACCCACATGAGCAGACTCATGCCATTGTTCTTGTAATGTCTTCAAGTGGGCCGTGGCATCAATCATATGCAGATTTACACACATACACACACACATACACACACACTCACAAATAATAAAAATACTAAATTAAGTATGTTAGTTACTTCTGTGACAAAACACAATAAGTAATGCAACTTATCAAAGACAGTATTTAATTAGGTTATGGATTTAGAGGGTTAGAATTTAATATGGTGGAGCAACAACATGATAGCTGGAGCAGATTAGAGCTCCCATCTTGATCTTAAAGTAGGAGGCAGAGATAGAAACTGGTCTCTTTGAATCCAGTCTTTGAAACCTCGAAGTCTACACCCATTGACACATCTCTTTCTATATGGTCCCACTTGCTAATCTTTCTCAATCTATCGAATCAATTAGGGACCAAGTATTCAAACAAATGAGTCAATGGTGGATATTTTCAAAATAATTATTGTAGTTTACTTACTCTATTACTTATATATCATGATAGTATATTTTTGACATCCTGATTTTAACAATAGCAAAAAAGATGGAAATTTTCTATAAACACTTTAATGAGGTATATCCAAATGTGCCTGCATTCATTTAATCTGTAATGGAAATTCCAGGAAAATAATTTTCCTACACATATTCTAAAATTTGGAGTTCAATAAATTATAATGTACTCTAAAACCAATTTGCAGGGCAACGATAGTACAAGTAATGTTACAACTAAAAGAATATTTTCACTGCTACTTTGAAGTGGGCCAACCATGTAAGATTTGAAATTATTTTTAACCAGTATTTATTAATTAATTGTTCATTAGGAGAATTACTATTATTTATTAATGAGTTATTGTTAGATGCTAAGCTAATAAAAAGTTCAGTAAGAAAAAAAACTGTAAGTGAAATTCAGAAAAACTTTAAAAATGTTTAAAAATCTGCCTTTTATTATAATAGAAAGGAAAATTTAAATATGACCTTGAGTCACTTATTATTCAACCTGCATACTCACCAAGTGTAATCTAGGCATTTTTATTATTAACAGTTACATTTGCTTATTTATGGTTTAATGATTTTGCAAGCTCATTTTTGTGAAAGGTACAATGGAGAGAACTCAGGGCCTTGCTTATTCTGGCCAAAAGCTCTGGTATACCCAAGACATTGAAAGTTCCTATTCCTTCTGCTACCTTCAAAGCCATAACCTGAAATTTAAAATGTTGAAGGATTTGCTATAGTAGTAATAAATATTCTCATAAACGTAGTAATAAATGTGTCCATATAGTACACTCGTATAAATCATCCGGGATATCACATTTTACATACCAAGTTTTAAATAAATATAATAGCTATACTACCCATAATTAAAATTTATTTTAGCAATAATGACTGATATTGCATTAGTAAAGGGAAAGCATAAAGAATGTTTTAAGCATATATAAATTTTTACTATGTTTTGAATTTTAATTAATCGGAAAGCTAGAAAAATTAGTAAATTAAGAATATTCCCTCATTATCTAGGAATGGATGTATATAATTCACAGGATGGGGACGAGACTTCCATCTACACCTGTCACTGAAGCAATTCTGAATACAATGTGGAATCACCTCTCCCAGTACTTTCACACTTTAGATGCAATTGATTCTGCTCACTCTTGGTAAGTTATAAATTTCTAGACTCTAGAATCTAAAGTGACCTTCTGGTGTGGGAGGTCCTTCTGTCTGTGTGTTGCTTTTTTTGGTTAATGAATAAAGAGACTACCTCGGCCTGTTGATAGGGCAGAACTTAGGTAGGCGGGAGATGGAACTGAATGCTGGGAGAAAGAAGGGCAGAGTCAGAGAAACACCATGGATCCACCACGATGATGAAACTTTGATGGTAGGCCATGACCTCGTGGTGATACACCCATTAATGGAAATGAGTTATATTAAAATGTAAGAGTTAGCCAATAAGAAGTTAAAGCTAATGAGCGAAGCAGTGATTTAATTAGTACAGTCTCTGTGTGATTCCTTCTGCTGTAAGCTAGCTAGCCAGACAGCCTAAAGAACAAGCAGACCTCTCCCTCCTACAACCTTTTATCAGTCAAAATATACTCTAGTGGAAGACCTTGCACAGCCTTGATCCAAGAGGGTCTTGTTCCAGTCTTAACTTGATAAGCCAGGACTTTTTGACTCCCCGTGGGAGTCCGTACCCTCTCCGAGGAGTGCTGGGGAGTCGAGGAGGAGAGGAGTCAGGGCAGCAGGAGAAGGAAAGGAAGGGAAAACTGTAGTTAGTATATCAAATGAATAAAATATTTAAAACAAAGCAAAAATGTACATTTGTCTGATTGAGAATAAGCAGAAACAACCGTTGTTGTTGGTGGTGTTCATCTAAGGAGATTTGGGAAAAGCTCTGAGTGTAGACTGGTTTCAATACAGGATTCTCACCATAGCTCCTTTTCTGAAACCTCTGCTAAGGTCTCCTTTCCATGCGATAAATGTGAGGCAGATGCCCCCACAGGTGAATATATTACATCTCAACTGTTGTGGGTTCTAGTTGTGATTTTAATTTTTAATAAATTTTTTAACAGTTTGACGAATGGTTCTACAATCCAATCCTATGTAGCTATATTCATACATTTTTAATATATCTTTTTTTTAATTGTCAATTTTGGAGTTCTTGTTTATGGTTTATTACAAATTTTTACTGAATCCAATTTAATATACATATTTCATTTTTACAGACTCTTTTTCATTGTTTTTATTGAGATATACATTTTCCCCACTCTGCTTCCTTCCTCCGCTCTCCTCTTCTACCTTCCCCCTACCCCAACACTACAAATTTACTCAGGAGATCTTGTATTTTTCTCCTTCCTAAGTGGATTCAAGTATTCATCTTCAACAAATAGTGTTCCATAACTGGATCTTGACATATAGAATAATAAAAATAGATACATACTTATCGTATGCCCAAAACTCAAGTCCAAATGAAAAAAGACTACAACCTAAATCCAATCACACTGAACCCCATAGAAGGGAAAGTGGGAAGCACCCTTGAAGGCATTGGCACAGGAGACTATTGCCTAACTATAAATTCAGAAACACAGTCCCTGAGAGTAACGATTAATAAACAGGACCTCCTAAAACTGAGAAGCTTCTGTAAAGGACATGGTAATCAAGACAAAATGGTAGCCTATAGAATGGGAAAAGATATTCCTTAACTCCACATCTGAGAGAGGACTGACCTACAAAATATACAAAAAAACTCAAGAAATTGAGAACCAAAATACCAAATAATCCAATTAAATAATGATTACAAATATAAAAACAGAACTCTCAGCAGATGACTCTCAGCCAAAAGACACTAAAAGAAATTTTTTTATTAAATCTTATTGTGTGTGTGCGTATCTCTCTATGTGTATCAAAGTTAGAGGATTTCCTTATAGTATATGGATCTCAGCGGTTGAACTTAGGTTGTCAGGCTTGGGGGCAAGCTCATTTCCTCTCTTAGACATCTGGATGTATCATTCTCTTGCTTCTGGTTCTTATTTGGTACCCAGGTATTATGGATCCTTAGATCTTAGCCAGAATATAAACCAGAACTCTTCTAGTAGATATTTTCACAGGCATTGTCTTCTATTCTTTTATGTATTCCACTCCACATTAACTCCTCTGTATGTTGTCAGCATTTTTTTAGGAACAAGATGTGTGAACGGGACAAAGGGAGTGAGTTTTTCATTCATTAACATGACACTTACTGTTTCCCACCAAGATATTAAACTTATTTTCTCATAGTGTGTTTTGTATTCTTGGGTTCTTTGGCTAGGCATACATGCTATTTACTTTTATTTCAGTCTATTGGCTTTTGTATTGAGAAAACTCTTACTATTTTGTAAAAATATTTTATCACTAAAAAAATCAGTAATAAATCATTTTCTATTTTATCATGCTGTCCATTCACTAGTGTGTTTGGAGAGAAAAGAAACAAGCTTACTGAATACCGAACAGGAAATGAAAGGCTGTTCAAAAGCAAATAATGAGTTAATATGGAAAATATTATCCCCCTGAAAATCAGAACCTGCTATCAGCTAGTGAAGCAATCTAAAGAGAACACAGATTAATTTTGTGTAACAGAATTGTGCTTCCCATGAAATAAAGGCTGATACCATGTAAATGATTATTTTTCAAATTGTCTGGAGGATTAATTTCAAATACAAGGAGAATAAAATTCATCCCTGATAAAAAGTACACTTTAAATCAAAAGGAAAAATACATGCTTAGAGTATGATATGGCTTTTAGTTTCCTTATATAACTTTAAGTCTCAGTCATTGAAATTTTAAGTCTTAAAAAATGGCTCTAGCAATAAATTGATGTTCTTAATTTAATACAAGTAAGCATCATGTAGAAGGGTGGATACGTGTGCTGAAGAGCAGAGATCAAATCCATGAGATACATACTTGAGGTGTGTATCACGGTGGTCTCCAGAAGGGCAGGACTTAAAACTTGCAAAGCTTTATCCCCCCTCTACTGAAAATGGATTTTTTTTTTTTGTGACAGGGTTTCTCTATGTTTTTAAAAGTAAGTTTGTATGCTTTAAGGCAGTGGTTCTCAATCTTCCTAACGCTGTGACCCTTTAATACAGTTCTTCATTTTGTGATGATGCCCAACCATAAAATTATTTTGTTATTTCATAACTATATTTTTTACTTTTATGAATCATAATGTAAATATCTGTATTTCTGATGGTATTAGGTCCACTGTGAAACAGTCATCTTTCCCCCTTGTTTAGCAACCCACAGGTTGAGAATCACTGTTTTAATACAATAATTTTATATTTAATGTATAGACAATAAAATGTTACTCATTCATGTACCACAAAATATAGTTTTAGCATTATGTTTCAAGAGTTAGATTCATGGTAACACAAATAATGAGAAAGAAGAAAATAATATATAAAAACATGTTGAAATATAGATAAGGCACCTACCACATTGATCGTCCCTTTCTAGACATGACAGATCTTTTCATCCCTTCCGTTAATTTTCTACCAAGCTTTATGATTTCATGAAGACAAACAACTTTGACTAAATATTTAATACACACTATGTATTAACATTTTCTGTCATTTAAAATCAAATTTACAAAAATGAATTTGTAAATCATTTTATTATCTTAAGAGGTAAGTGTAGGTAAATTAATATTTACATATTTAGGTAAATTAGTATTCAAGAATAATAAAAGTATGAAATGAAAATTTATTCTCATTAAATAAAATTATTCATCTATTCTTCTTGTTTCTCCTATCTCTTTAACTCCCAGCACAGAATCAAACCAGACTAGATCCAAGCACTGAGAAGGAGAAATGGACATGGGACCTGACCCCTGACAAAGAAAATGTCTGTAATTGGTACTCACCTGCAAATAAAAGATAGTTTTCTCCAAACAAGTATCACTGTGTATCAACCACACTTCAAGAGAGGCTTCATGTACAGAAGAAAGTATTCAAAACAATGTGAGAGAAATGAAATTTTTTGCAGACACTTTGTTCTACATTATATTGGTGGGCAAGTATTGTTTGTCTCATTTGTGATTTGCTTTTTTGTTTGTCAGTTTTGTGTTCTTGTGTGTGGTATATAATTTTATGTTTTTTTTATTTTTGTTTTTGCTTGCTTTGTTGTTTTTTTGTTTTTTTTTAAATTTAATAGTGCTCTCAAGTTTGCTTTGTAATCTAAAAGGAAGTGCATGAATTTGGGATGTTGGCGAGGCTTTGGGGGAAGGGAAACATGATGAGAATATATTGTATGGAAAATATTTTCATTTAAAAATTGTGATACACAAAAGCCACACTTATATGTGCTTATAAGAATAAATTTTTAGAAGAGAGGAATTACACAGGTTTAATAAAGTAGCAGAAGATGTTTATCCCCTACAATCCATGACTGCACTAGTTACAGATAATTTACTATGCTTACAGTAACAGAAATGATGTCCTTCCAGTTCAATGGGTCTTAACTAAAATTGACATCTGTTGACTACCACCAAGAAATAAGGACCACTACTAAACCTTTACGGATATCATTGCACAATTCATGTTCATACAGCCAAGTTATGTTTGTGAGATATGATGTCAGGAGAAAGGACTTGTCTCCACACTTTAGGAGGCAATACAGAGCAGCAATAAATTGCAAGGAAGGTTTTTTTTTTTTGTTGCCCCTGATAAATAATATGAAATGAGATTTATTGTTCTTGGTCCTGTTTTTATTTTAATCTATTTTTTGTTTGTTTTTATTTTCAATACACTGGGGAAACGTTATATTATCACCCAAAATGTTGTATGTCATTTAAACTAGGTAACTATAAGATTATATAACTATATATGTGTGTATATTCATATGCCTTTGTACAATTTTACGTAAATATGAAATATTTTGACTCCCATTGCTTTTTCAAACTTCCTTGACTGCTATTTATCTTACATTCTTTCCTTGCTTTCTGTACTGTCCTTCCATCATCTTGCCTAGTTAAAGACAGCACCCGTATTCTATTTCCCTGCCTGGAACTCATCCTACTATCATGGTTGCTTTTTAACTTTCTGGTCTGTGGTTGCAGTAGGTCATATATTAACATCAGAAAACATGACACTAGACATCACATATAAAGCACAACATGCAGCAGTTTTGTTTTGGAGTCTGTACTGCCTGAATTCTCTAGTTCCATCCATTTACTTGCCTGCTTCCTCATTTCATTTTTCTTTTTCTTTTTTGCTTTTTAAAAGTATTATTATTATTATTACAAATTTACTCCTCCTTCCCTCTTCCCATTTGCCTCCCCTCCCACCATTCCCCCCCCCTTAAATCCAAAGAGCAGTCAGGGTTCCCTTCCCTGTGGGAAGTCCAAGGTCCTCCCCCCTCTCCAGTTATTTGTTTGGGAACAAATAATATGTGGGTAGCCAATTATTGCATTGCTTTGTTATTATTGATTGAGACATTTCCTGTGTAGAGTCTCAAAATTTCACAAAACCGAGATTAAAGAAATAGTAAAACATTTCCCACGGATGGGAGACTTCACCCGTTTAGCTGCCTGCAAGATGTGCAGGGCAAGCGGATGCTGCAACTTCTGTGACTCACAACTCACGTTGGAGAAGGGGATTTAGTTATTCACCCACGTGTGAGTGACATGTGCTCCTATGTCTCACCACTCACCCAGCTCAGCTTCTGTACCTAATCTCATTAGCCTGGATGGTTTAGCACACTACAACTCATACATTTGATGTGCAATCTGTCAACTGAAAACAAAATTAGTGAGTAAAATAAAAGATGGATAGCAATCATTGCTTCAGCTAAGCCATTAACAGTGTCTCCCCTTCAAACATTTTCCGCCTGAGGTTCTTTCCATTGCTGATGGAGTCTTTTTCTCAAGACCTTAATCACAAGCTACAGGAATTGCTGCAATATTATTACGGGGACTTTTTCTAATTAACATTTCTGAAGCAATTATTTTGAAATTTCTGAAGACTTCAACAGTGATTTCCTATTCATATAAAGGTTTAATTTTTTTCTCTATAGCCCTATCTTTATTTGAGTGATGAGACTGACTGAGAATACAAAATTAGATCACCATAAAACCTACAAGGCCATATTTCTTTTCTGTTTCATATTTTTACTGTAATATTGAGAGATTGTCTGATTTTATTCTTACTTTATGAATTTTACCTTGTGCAGTTAAATGAAGCAAGGTGACATCACTGACATTCTGCCTCTAAATAAGTGAAACAGTGAACATAGTAACATTTTTACATTAGTGTGGTGCATCTGTCACAATTAATGGACCATTGTTGACATGTTATTATTAACCCAAGGTTAAACTGATTTATAACCAATCTCTAATGCTACAATGTCCTCAGTGTTTATGACATGTTTATGTGTGTACCCATATCATCACTAATGAAAATCTGATCAGATGCATAGGCAGAAAGTGGAGGCTATATGTTCTGGAAACATCTATTAACAGATCATACTATGTGATTAAATCTTCCCAGTATCAGTCAAGAAACATTTGGAGAAACGTTCTTAAAGAGAATCAACAAGAATCTCATAATGCTTTTGTTGTTGTTTAAGATGCAGGCATAAGAGTTATATTTTTGTTATTGTTTTATATCAAGAATGAAACTAGGTTGTTGAGAACAGACAATGTAAAGGGTCTTGTTTGAGAATTGCACAACACTAGTAAAGGTATTGCAAACCTTAGATTTGCCACTTTTTATGTGAGTTCAATAGGAAATTCAACTAGATCTTGGACACTATTTTTAACTTCTTCACTATTGCATTTATGATCAGAATAATCTATATAGTATGTCCATGTTCATCAGTATGATCCTAAGTGTATCAATGACCCAGATAAGGTTAATTGACAGCTAGACACAATCTACAGTCTCTTATGAAGAGAGAACCACTGTGAAAGAATTGCTGATATTAGATGGTCCTAAAAGCTTGCTTGTGGGTCACTGTGTTCGGTTCCTCAGGAAATTCGGGATCAACCTACCCCAGGATCCAGCAATACTACTCTTGAGAATATACCCAAGAGATACCCTATCATACTACAAAAGCAACTATGTTCATAGCAGCATTGTTTGTAATACCCAGAACCTGGAAACAACCTAGAAGCCCTTCAATGGAAGAATGGATAAAGCAAATGTGGAATATATATGCACTAGAATCCTACTCAGTTGTAAAAAACAATGACATCTTGAATTTTGCCATCAAATGGATGGAAAAAGAAAACACTATCCTGAGTGAGGCAACCCAAACCCAAAAAGATGAACATGGGATGTACTCACTCATAATTGGTTTCTAGCCATAAATAAAGGACATTGAGTGTTGATAGCTAATTGATACAGAAATTGCCAGTTTATTGTGGGTAGCATCAATCCCTGTCAGGTAAGCCATGCTTATATAAGACAGTTATTTTAAAATTGTAGATAAAAATATTAATTTGGATGTGTAGGGAGAAACTGAGGTAAGGAAAAGAATATGACGAAACTACATTGTTACAAAATTAGGGGAAAATTTACAGAAAAAAAAATGGTTGCTGAGCAAGCTAGAGAAGTAGTAAATAACATCACTACTCAATAATTTCTTCTTCATTTCCAGCTTGAATACCCTTCCTGACTCTTTTTCATGATGAACTATGACTTAGACATATTATATGAAATAAATATTTTTATCCTTTCTCTTTACTTGTTCATAGTGTTTCATTATAACAACAGAAAATAACAAGACTATCCATATTCAAGCATACTTAGAAACATAATTATTAGCACACAGTTTTTAAATGAATCTCAACACATTATTATGTGACTGCTGCAAGAACTAAAACTGGAATTCACGTGCCAGTATTACCCTCTTAGTGTTGTGTTTGTAATAACAATACTCCATTAGTAATTATAATACCATTGTCTTTCTTACATTTAATACATGCAGGATTCTTCTACCTTGGTCCTCTTCCAATCTCAAGATTTTTCTAGAGGGTAAATTTTTTGTTTCATCTTAAACTCGTTACTAAATGGATGTTAAAGCTTTTTTTTTTTTGTAGTGTACCAATTTGCTAAATCCACTCAAACATTGGTTCATTACAAAATTCTATCCATCTGATGAACTTCAATGTGATTTGAGTGCTTTAATTCAAAGATTATACTTTCAATATTGTTTTTCCAAATTTGTTATCTATGGTTATTTCCACTTCATTAACTGGCAAACTTTATTTCTTTATCCACCATTAAAAAAGAAAATAGTGTAATAGCGTTTAAACTAGAAAATAATTTGTTTGGTCATGTATCATGTTCCAGGACTTATGTATCCATAATATAACAATTTTGGCAATAAAATATTTACCTATTCAAGAATATTTCATGATTTATCTTTTTTTCCTATTTTTCTAGAATAATAGAATAATAGAAATTTACAAAAAATTTCCAGGTAGTAGCTTTCTGAACACACAGAATACATTTTTGTACTCATTAAATCTCTCTGGGTTTCATCCCACTTCAAAAACCTTAGTGTCCATTGTTGATGATTTTGACAGTTGTCTGCCTGGTTCCTTATGTTTCAGTTCTTGCCTCCAGCAAAGCTTTTCCTTTCTAAAACATCAGAGATGTGTAAGAAAGAAGATTGCACTCTCAGTTATGCACTGATCCACCGGGGTGTACATTAATGATAGGATATTAAGTTTTTCCATATTAGAGAATGCAAATTTGCAAATTCCTGTTCAATAGGGCCTTAAGTAAAGGCATAAATCATAAACCCAAACTATGAAATTATCATATAGCTTACTATTTCAATTCCTACTAGTTGTTATTGCATTGGTTCACTCTCTAATTCATTGAGAAGCTGAAACATATTTTGTAATACAATTTCTATTTATTCCTGATTTTAAAAAAATCTGAGATTGCCGTTTGCCAGAGAGTCAATACTTTTCTAAGAAATACATCTTTCCATTCTTGCATCATTTGTTGTCTTTGATAATAAGATGCTTGACATTTTTTGTGATTGCACTTCTTATTTCTAAGAATTTACTTTCTCTTATATTCTCTCAAACCATGAGAGTTGTTGAATATATATAGCATTTTCCAAGCCTGGAGGATTAAATCCCTGCCTCAGCTTCTAACCAATATTGATAAATTATACTTTTGTGAGAAACTTATCTCTTTTCCACTTTAGGTGATAATCACTCACTGATTCTAGGTATATCTGTAACATTTTAGATCAAATAAAATAATTGATATTCCCCAAAGAAGAAGATAAGATAGGGAAATGATAAATGTCTTGAGCTTTATAGCTTTCCAGTAATGTATAACGAGAATTGACCCAAAATAAAATAATTAGATCAGAAAAGATTGTTTTTGATCTATTAGGTCTCAGTCTTGCTTCCCAACGCCACATGAAAGCTTTTGCTGATTTCACTGTGTCTAAAATTGTCTGTGCTGTTGACCTCAATCTACAGAGCCCACTGATAAACTGTTTCTTGTTAATATACCTAGAGATAAAGACTCATAATTGATAAATTATATAAAATATACCTTACCAGTGGTATCTTTAATTATCCCTCCTGATATTTATATTGTAACAAGTAAATGAAAAGTAAATAATATTAGTTTAAGTTATAATCAGATAGGAACCAAATTTGGAAGGAGATTTGTTTTTATTTTAAACTGAAGACATGTTAAATATATCTTTCAGCACTTTCATCTATTTATTTTTGTTTCCTAATTTATATCCATGAATAATTGTTCACTATTTGTATCTATTACATAAATGACTACTTAGATTATTTTCAGAATTTTAGTGTCATATATTTTTCTTCTTATTGACCGAAAAAAAGAGGAGCCAAGTGTAGTTCTTGGTAGGGCATTTTTTTTCAGATAGGTTCTATTTGCTGACTGTGATCAGAACCATGACTCCTTTAAGAGAAGGCCTTCTGATTCATCATTAGAAACCAAATCTGTACAGCTTCTTCGAGAGCTGACTTCCTGGTTCATGCTGGGTCTGTTATGGAGAACTGTGAGCAGTATGTTACAAATTGCTTAATGGCAACATAGACCTGCTGTATCCCTGGAGTTGGTGAGTTGGGCATAGCTTTCAGAGGTGGTAAATACCTCCACCCTCTTGTATTGGGCAGAGCCAACAGACAGGGCCAAGGAGTTAGCCCTAGCTGTGCCCACTTAAAATTGAAAAGAAAATGTTCTCATGATCAAAATGATGTGGGATGTCCTTTTGTAATTTGTATTGTTTGTATTAGATAATGAATAAAGCTATTTTGGCAAATGGCTTAGCATAGTAAAGCCAGGCAGGAACTGCAAACAGAAATATACAGAGAGAGTAGGTGGAGTCAAAGAGGGGCCATTTAGCTGCAGAAGGAGGCAGAGACCATGTAGCTGCCAAAAAAAAAAAAAAATATGTACTCCTGGTCAAGAAATGTTTATAGATATACAGTAAAGACAGATTCAGACAAAAATAAACCTCTAAACAGGTCACAGTATGTTTACAAAATGTATGTAGGCTTGGGAAAGAGAAAAAACATAGACAGTTATAAAAATAGTTTTCAAAAATAAAACATAGTCTTTAAAAAGACAGCTAAAGCAATATAAAATAGTACAGTCAAGCCTGGCAGTGGTGGCGCACGCCTTTAATCCCAGCACTCGGGAGGCAGAGTCAGGCGGATCTCTATGAGTTCGAGGCCAGCCTGGGTTCCAGGACAGGCTCCAAAGCCACAGAGAAACCCTGTCTAAAAAAAACAAAAAAAAGATAGTACAGTCATAGATTAAAGGATTATAGAAAATTAGTCACATAAGATGGAATATACACAGTGTCTGTATATATATATATATATATATATATGTGTGTGTGTGTGTGTGTGTGTGTGTGTGTGTGTGTGTGTGTGTATATTTGTATTTTTTTCTTTGAAAATTTTGATACAGAGAGATATTTTATTCTGGCAAAGCTTAGTTAAACCAACAAAAATGTATCTTGACTTCAAAATTAAGATCTAAGGATATATTACTTTAGAAAAGCGCTTCTACTTTTGTTTCCACAGAAGATGAGAACATATGGACTTGTTCCAGTCTAATGTGGTTTGATATAACAAGATCGCCTGAAAAGTCTCCATAAACTCTAAAAATGCTTCACCCAACAAGCATCAAGAAGTAGTTTGGAAAAGACTGTTTCCAAATTCCCAAAATTATTGTTCATATTTGTTTGTTTTTCACTTAAAGGGGGCTATAATATAATGATGAATACTTTGCACACTTATTCACACCAGTTTTTTTTCCTGCAAATACTTGTGCTTGCTTGCAGAGGTACTGTTGGAAAGTGACAGCTACTGGGTGAAAGGGAGTTACTTTCTCCTAGAGATGTGAGCCCTGAAAGATTATCCACACTAACAGATTTCCAAAAACTCATGTGTATATGGGCATCACTAACTAGAGTCAGTGAAATTAGGAGGGAACATGTTGGGAGAAGGTTTGCAGGAGGAGTTGGAAGTAGTTAGATTAATACATTTATGCAATTTTCAAAGAATAATTGAAAAATTCTGAAATAAAATCTAAAGTGCTCCATGAAGTAGGTATGACCTAGAGATTGATATTATAAGAATAAAATACATCTACTGAAAGATATAAAATAATTCAGCTTCTCTATTTACTGCATGATAATGTTTTCTTAGTCATTATTGGCTCTACGCCATATGCAAATTTGTCTATTTTCCAGATGTTCTCACTTGATGCCTGATAGTAAATAGATTTGCATATGAATTACTACTGAATTTTGTCAGTTATTCTTATATGTTCAAATTTGAATTAAGCCTATAGATTTATCTTGATATATAAATAAGAATATTTCTGTTCACATCTTTTATTTGTCTTCATGTACATAATAAATATTCTAGAACATTCTGACAATATAATGACCCCTAATACCAGTATTGCAGAGTGTTCATCAGTCCTGAGGTACTTCAATGCTACTTTCTCAGAGACTGTATTCAGTAGACTATGGACTTCTCTGAAGCAATGAGGAGGTTGAGGGTTCATTTGTTTTTAATTTTGTAGCACCTTGTATAAGAATGAATATCTATACACTTAAATCATACATTTTGAAAAGAGGACTGATAAAATGTAATACTGTGAGCTGTGATGTTCTAAAACCTGACTTACTGGTTCTTCATTAACGAGAGAATGAACGATTCCGTTTTCTAACCTGCAGAATGCTGTCTGTCTTACCGAAGGCTTTTTTGATTTTGAAAAGAGTTAATGAATGTGTCAGTCATTGCAACCCTCTGCTCAGACCAAAATAAATTAAATTTTAATCCTCAACCACTATCAGTCTTTGGCAAGTCAGTGACATAACACTGTTGAGGCTCTGATCCCAACTGAGCTGTGGAATGATACATTCGCTGTTTCCTCTTCTTACACACTGAACTCTTTACAACTGACTTCTCTGCCATTGAATCCTATGCAACAATAAAAATATTCAGAAAATTAAATGGAGTTCTAAAGAACATATACAGCATAAACTATGCCAACAAACTACTTTGTGGATATTTACATAAATTGAGCAAATTAAGTCACTATTTTTTCTATCGATAGCAAAAATATACTTCTCCAACATAACTCAAAATTTTACATTGTAGTATTAAAATTATTATTTATGTTGTAAATTTATGCATTCTCCCCAATTAAGAAAACTCCCAGGCAGACTATATTTACCATTTTTAGAATTTTGCTTTTATTCTACATCCCAGGTGCAAGTTTCCCCTCCCTCCTCTCTTTTCTCCCTCCTATCAGTCTCTTCTGTTCCCACCCCTCCCCCAATACACTCTTCAGTTTCTACGTATGAAATGGCAGGTTTTCTTGAATATTATGAAAGTTTTCCTATCAAAATGGAGTGAGAATAAGCACCGACCCACGTATTAAGTCTGGAAAAAGCAATACAATATGAAGAGTTGAGTTCCAAAAGGCAGTAAAAGAGTTAGAGATAACACCTGTTCCCATTATTATGAGTCCCAAAGAGGACCAAGCTACACAACTGTAGCATATTTGCAGAATGCCCAGGTCAGACAATGCAGTCTCCATGGTTGTAGTTAGTGCCATTTTCACCTGTAGCTGTTCTTCTGTGGGTAAGGCCCTGGAGAATTCATCTTTATTTCCCAGATCAATTCAAGCTTGATTCCTATCAGTCCTGTTTGCAAAATCTTGTATTGTGATAAATGACACTAAGAGAAGGAGAATCAATTGCTTCCTGGGAAGACCACCTATGCAACATGTCAATTCCACATGTTTAGCATTAGGCATTTGTATGATATTTTAAATGAAACAGTAATCTACACTCATCTAGATAGAAGGAAATATGCATAAATATACGGGTTTTAAAATAAATTCATATCATTGCTTTTTATCTTTACTTTCTTATATCTTACTAGTTTACTTGATTCGTGAAGTTTGTGAATACATTTCCCTACAGTATTCCTAGGTTTGAATGGACATAATAGAACACTAGGATATATGTATTCACATGTTTGAAATAATTTTATCTACCAATGGTTCCTAGATAAAATGAAAGGAAATAAATATTTGTGCTTGTTCCCCATTGACTTCAATGCATAATCTTCTCATCAATTAAGCATCTCATCTTCTGTGGTGTAGATATTTTTCTTGCTTCAGTGTAATGTGTTCGTTTCTCCGGGAATGTGAAACTGGAATCGTTGTTTCTCCTGATCTTTCTTCAATTCTGTGATAGTGCCTCATTGCTCATCTGTTGCAGGAGCTCCTTCCGCTCCTTCAGCCAATAGCCGCTGAGATACCAGCCCACTGGGGGCGTGGTCTCTCTCCCTTTAAAAAAGCTGCCCTGTCTCTCTGCTAGGTTTCTGGCTCTGCTTCCGAGGAGTAGGCTCCTTTCCTGATTGCACAGAGGGCTGTTGTCTGGGACTGTGATCTGTAAGTTTTTCCCCCTTAAATAAATAGCCATTCTATTAATCATAATTCCAAACTGGTGTGAGATTGTTTCTGACTTATGCCTTCACTCATCATCCATATTGTGTGTGTGTGTGTGTGTTTTTTTTTTTTTTTTCGAGACAGGGTTTCTCTGTAGCTTTGGAGCCTGTCCTGGAACTCCCTTTGTAGACCAGGCTGGCCTCGAACTCACAGAGATCCGCCTGCCTCTGCCTCCCGAGTGCTGGGATTACAGGCGTGCCCCACCACCGCCCGGCACTCATCATCCATATTGAATACCAGCTTCTTTCTGGTATTCTAGAAAACACGAAAGAGGACAGCAGATTTTTTTATTTTGTTTTTATTTTATTTTACTTTTATTAAAAATTTCCACCTCCTCCCATGTCCCTCCCCCTCCATCCACTCCCCCTCCTTCTCCATTACAAAGAGCAGTCAGGGTTCCCTGCCCTGTGGGAAGTCCAAGGTCCTCCCCCCCCTCCATCCAGGTCTAGGAAGGTGAGCATTCAAACAGACTAGGCTCCAACAAAGCCAGTGCATGCAGTAGGATCGAAACCTAGCACCATTGTCCTTGGCTTCTCATCAGCCTTCATTGTCTGCCATGTTCAGAGAGGCCTGTTTTATCCCATGCTTATTCAGTCCTAGTCCAGCTGGCCTTGGTGAGCTCCCAATATAACAGCCCCACCGTGTTAGTGGGAAGGCGCACCCCTTCCTTGTTCATGTTCTCCCTCTTTCTGCTCATCATTTGGACCTTGGAAGCTCAGGAGGACAGCAGATTTAAAGACAGAACTGACAGTCTTCCTGGTTATCTAAATGTTAAGTATTGTGTTGGAAAACAATCTAAGACACTTCTCAAAACTCATCTCAATCAATGAGGCTGCAAAACAAAGGCACTGTAGTACAGATGCTTAAATCTAATTGAAAAAACAAAATCATTTTCCATTAGATTATTGTAAGTATGAATTTGTCATTAGACAGGATTTACATATTATACAGTTAAATGTGTAATAGCTGAACAAGAAGAATCCAATATTTGTGAATGAGACTTCTTACATTTATATTGATTAACCACATACTTTCCTTTGTACATCTACTCAGTCATACACCCTTATAGATTTACTCATGTTCATTTCTGTTTTAGTCTTCTATATGACCTTTTATGTCACAAAAGGTATCTATGTTTTATTTTTCATTAAAATCTAATGTCTTACTTGATTAATGTTTTTTTTTATTTTATCAAAATGAAACCATACTTGTTCTAGCTGATAATATTTTAACAAATGTTTTTATATAAACTTTTCATGCAAATGTGTTTTATTTGAGAAATTTCTCACTGTTATTATTTTCAAAAGTACTTCAGAGAACCACTTAATATTTTCACATACCATCTAACATAAATTCTTTACCTGCAATCTTATGATCTTTTGGCCAGATAGAAACCCAGAATTTAAATAATTTTTATTCCTATATGAGAAAATACCACTAATTTTTTTTCTCCTTGAACATTCACCATTGATCTGAATTTGACTCTTCTTTTGCTTTTCAAGAACCTATTAATTTTCCTGATTGTGAAATAACTCTTTGATGATATGTCCATTCTTTGTGTGGATTTTATTTCAGTGATGCTGAAACAGTTGGCGTCCTTTCACCATCGGTGCTTTACATTTCTTTAATTCTTTGTAATTTTTCAGATTTCTATTAGCGTTTTGTCCTTCTTAAGCACCTGGCCACTCAGTAACAACCCTTCATGTCTCCTGGCTTGCACTGTACTTCATTCAGCACTTGGAATGCATTCACTCTCCTAATATTTCTGTCATCAGATTTCCATTTCCAAACAGAAATCTAAGTCACATTGGCTCGATTATTCCTATATCAAATGAGTTACATATTTTAATTCTCTATTCTTTTCTCACATCTTATTTATAATTGGAGAGTTTGTGATATTGGCAAATGAATTCTCTTTGCTCAAGTATTCTTGATCTAGTAATTTTTTGATCTTGTCCCACAAAATCCAAAATACTTGTTATAAATTTTGAAAAGTTATGTCTTTATTATTATAATTGTGATCTTTATAGAGCTATAAATTTGATTTTTGTTTGTAATTTCTTGGCATGTGGTGTTTTTAATGTATGGTGAGGCTATACCTGACCCTTTGATAAGGTGTTCAATGCAGAATTATATTAAAAAAATGGTTAGGGAAGAAAAATCATGAATTTTTTCCTGAGAATCTCTATAAAACGTTCTGCTCATGGTTCATGATGTACTCTTCTATTGCCTCCTAAATAAGAATGTAGACAGGTAATGACTGCCTGTACACCACTTTAGTCTGGATGTCAAAATTTATTATATTATCAAACTTGCACTGACATAATTTTCTCAAATAATTTCAATAGAGAAAAAAAAGAAACCTTCACAGTTTTCTTCCTGCCTACACTTTATATACACAGCAATATCCTGTACCAATAATTTAGAATTGATATGGTTACATTGAAAACAGCTTTATAATAAAATAATATCTCTGAAGATAATTTTTAATCACCAATATTCAATTTATTTTATGATGTTTTGATATTCCCATTATGATGTATTTAAATGACTTTAAAAATAATTTTTAGAATATTTACCCATTCTTAATATTTTTCTTCCCCCCATGAATGTCACCATTTCCTTGGGTTTTCTTTATCTTCTAAGACTTTTCTGAGTTTTCATTTTACATTTCTCTTCATACCAGTAACCTTAACATTTGAATACTATTATAATGAGAATGACTGTAATTGATAAAAATTCACAAAGCATTTTTTAAGACAGGATTTCTTTGTGTAGCCTTGACTGTCCTGGAACTCTCTCTGTAGACCATGCTAACTTCAAACTCACAGAGATCCACCTACTTCTGCCTTCCAAGTGCTGGGATAAACCATGAGGCCTGACTTTCAAAGTACAATTTTAATATGTACAAAACGGTCAAGGAATGTAGTTTTGTGTTGAGGTGACTGTCAAGTGAGTGTACAGTCATGAATTTGATCCTTAATACCATAGTAGAGAGAAGAAAGAAATCTGAAATTTTCAGTATGTAGAATCAACAAATGTCAAATGAAATATATACTAAACAAGGCTAAAATTAAGTAATTTATATGCATAGAAATATCACAGAACAAAATTTATAATGTGTAAATTGATATTTGCAACATTAATTTCTTGTGTATAAGTTAAAAATTAAATTGGCTTTAAAGTGAGCAAATAGAACATGGAATATACAGAATTCCCAGTGATTAGGAACTTTAAAGAGAAACTGGATACATAAAAAACTGCTTTCTGCTTATAACCCCACCCAATAGATAATAGATGAACTATTCATCTATTTCTAGTGAAAACCTTTTGAGCTTTCAATAGTGTGATGAGGCGCATTTATACCAATATGCCACAACTAGAATCTCCTCAGAAGGATGTGTCAACTCAAGAATTGTCCTGAATGCCATAACCGACATAAGAAGAACTACCTTAAGTGTGGCCAGCACCTACCTTAGTCCAGATAAAGAGCTACAAGGAAGGGAAGACACTTGTATTTTACTTTCTTAGCTACTTTCTTGTCTCTCAGACCCTGTTGCTGCTTGCTAATTTGTTCAAAGACACCAAGCACAAATACAGACAGTGTTTCGAGGCTATCTGCTAATCATAACCATCTCTCCAGATGCTGCACATCAGATTGAGAGTGCTGGTGTTTCCAGCCCAGTTAAATAAAACTACTAATAGCCTCTAGGCCTTTCTAAAGTTAGAAAATTGTTACTATTTCAATAGAAGGTGATTTCCAATGATCTCACCAACCGAACTACACCTCAGACCAGAATGAGGGCTCTGACTTCTCCTAACCCAACATATACTGAATCTATGAAGTGTTGGAGCATATGAAGGGAGCACACCTAAATATCCAAACAGAACAACAGGATATCCAAGAGGACTCCAGGTGAGTACCATTATCTGTAGTGTAGCAGAAATTAGAGAACTCAATCCAGACCAATGATTCATAGCAATGAACACAAGCAAATAAATACCAACACACTAAAGGGTAAACTGTGTGTCTCAAGAGGCCACACTATAACTTCCATGATTACGTGATAAGATTACAGCTTCCATGACAAGATTCTTCTTTTTCCTTCTTCCACTGTTATACAAGTTGGTATCTACCTAATTGTAACACTAGTTATTTAGTAGTACATACAGTGAAATACTGAAATCTTGTATAATAAAATTTAATCATAGGTGGTCATTTTATAAAAAACATACTATATGATTCTTTTTACTATTCAATTAACTTGTAGACATAAAATTTGTGATATAATCTATTACACATTTTCCTACAACTAATTTGATGGAGAGTTGAGAATAAGTTAATAAATATGCAAAATAAAATTCCTAAGTGAAAATAAAAATAAAAAAATAATAAACTCAAATTTTCATTTACCAAACAAGGCAAGTAAAAAGGTATGTATGAAATCTTTGAGAAAAAAGATTTTAGAATGATGTTTAGAATATCAGTACATGAAGTTGGAAAGTTATTTTTGAAATTGACTATGAAAAATAAACCTGAGAAGAAAATTATTATTTTCCTTCAAGACTAAGAATTTTGACACCTGTAATGTTTGGCTATTCCTATGACATGATGAAGGAGATATTTTGTAAAATTATAAAGCCACACTGACAATGATTGATTTTTGTTAGGTATAAACGAGAAGCAAAGAGATTGATAATAAGATTATCACATTCAAAGCTGCTAGTATAGCACTTTTTTTCTTGGTGACTGTTTAATATCAGTTTTCAAATTGAAATTTACTTGTCACAGCATGCTCTAGCAGAGTATTGATAAAAGCAAATGTGTATTTCCCAGACTCAATGTAAGGTGTCTTTCTACAAATAAACAGCTTGAATTGAATTTCTTGTGTTTTTACATGAAATAGATCCAGAGTAATGATAGAGTGCTTCATAGAATTGACAACTACCATGAACATTAATAAAGCAGTACACTCAGGCTAACAACCTCATACCTACTGCTTCTCAAATGCTACAGAGGGTAGGCATAATAAGCATAGAAGCTGAGCTACTTTGAAGATGTAGAACACTGTGACAACAAAATGATATTATTATAAAATAACTAAAATATGTCATTGAGTTTCAGAATAGATGAAAAATATAATAGTTTACAAGTGCAGGTATTTTTAGATAAGTAAAATTTTACCACCATATCTGGTTGTAAGTTTTATAGGAACCCATCATAAACTAAAGAATTCATAGATTGGAAGGACATGATCAGTTTTTAACTACAATTAAATATGATGCATTTATCTTCTTGTATATTTCCCTAAATAACAGAATTATGGAAACAACATAGAATTAACATGGCTAGATGTTATAAGCAATGTAGAGATAGCACATTTCAAAGAGTATGAAAGATTGTCCATAAGCTAAAGTTAAATACTATGCTGCTCAGACTAATAGGGAACATTTTCTTGTTTTAAAATTAGTTGAGGCCCTCCAACAAGTTCTTAGAGAAGAATGACTATAATAGAAGTAAGTGTAAGATATTTGTGAAATGAATGTTTTAGGTAGAGATATCAATTAATTCCTTTCAGTTTTAGAGTAACTGTAATTTTAAAAGTCCTCATCAGGCAAAAAGACATAGCAATACTTAAATCTTACAGAGAATTTATTTAATAAACTACCTCCCAAGATGAGTTTTATAGATATACATAGCACATTCCTTAGATGTCAGAGGCTGTGGGAATAGCAGCAGGTGACAATTAGTATTCAGGTGTTGACCTACAAGAGTAATGATTCTCTGATGGAGGAAAATCTTTTCTGTGGAAGGCCTTTTGGGATGACTGAGTCAAGAAACTGTTACTCCTGTCAGTAATTTAATATGGGTCAAAGCAGATGAGGTGCCTCCCCAATACCTGCACTGTGCTGTCTAACATGTATATATGTACATGTATATATGTAATCTCATGTGTATCTATCATATGTGCACATATATCCATGACTGATCGTCAACATGACATCTCATTTATCTGTACAATTTTGAGATCTAGAAAATATACTAGAATGTGCTTCATAACAAGACCTATTGTCCCCTGAGGACTGTAAGACACTAAAAATCCTGCTGTAATCCTTTTACTCAGATTAGCACAGGGAAACAATAATTTCTCACCAGTCTAAGACAAACTATTCACAGTTAGTTCGTTTTTACCTAAAACAAAGTTCCAACTAGAATACATGTTTCTGCAAATGGATCATAAGTTAAAAACTTCAAAGCTATGCACAAAATTTGAGTTTGAGATGATCACCAAGGTTATTAACACAAAATTACATAAAAAATCAGAACAGTTCTTTGTCTGTTAAGTATGGCTGAGAAGAACTGAGTATGTGTACAGAATTCTCTACAGGCTGTCTAATCAGGCACTGTTTTCCCAGGTCTTGATCACAGTCTTACATCTGGAACCTTGAAACTTGTGTGACCATGATAAATGGCTCATCTAATCACTTATCCAAGGAAAGTGCTATGAATAATGAGATGTAACTCAGAACTTTTTTTTTACTTTTTGTCTTAAACTTCCTGTGAAGTTGGTTGAACAGAGAAAAAAGTGAGAATGGAAACAAAGAAGAACTAGAAACAATTAGCACTTAGAAGAGTGACTGGCTTTATGTTGATGTCTTTGATCTGTTTGGACTTGAGTTTTGTGCATGTTGATATTTTCATTATTCTACATGTTTTTATACAGTCATGCCAGCACCAGTCATTAAATATACTTTATTTTTTCCATTTTATATTTTTTTGCTTTTTTGTCAACAATCAGGTGTTCGTAGTTGTGTGGGTTAATATCCGGGTCTTCGATTTAGTTCCATTGATACCCCTGTCTCTTGTCATTCCAAAACCAAGTTGTATTCAGATCTGTAGCTCTGTAGTAGAGTTTAAAGTCAGAGATTGTGATGCCTCCTCAAGTTCTTTTATCATACAGGATTTTTTTTTTTTTTTTTTTTTTTGCTTTTCCATATGAACTGTAAGTACCATTCTTTTGATGTCTGTGAAGAATTTTGCGAGATTTTTATGGGCATTGCATCTGTAGATTGTTTTTGGTAAGATTGCCATTTCTACTATGTTAATTCTACCTACCCAAGATCACTTTCTGATGTCTTCAGTTTCTTTCTTCAAAGATTTAAAGTTCTTGTCATGCAAGTCTTCCACTTGTTTGATTAGAGTTACTATGAGAATTTTTTTATGTTTTTTGTGACTATTATGAAGGGTAATGTTTCACTGATTTATTTCTCAGCCCAGATATCATTTGTGTATAGGAATGCTACTGATTTTTTTGAGTTAATCTTGTATCCTGCTATATTACTAAAAGTGTTTATGAGTGATAGAAGTTTCTTGGTAGAACTTTTGGGGTCTCTTATGTAAACTATCATATCATCATCAGACAGTGAGAATTTGACTTCCTTTTACCCCTTGATCTCCTTTTGTTGTGTTATTGCTCTAACTAGGACCTCAAGAACTATATTGAATAGATATGGAGAAAGTGACAACCTTGTCTTGATCATGATTTCAGTGGGATCACTGTGAGTTTCTCTCCATTTAGTTTGAAGTTTGCTGTTGATTTGCTGTATATTTTCTTTCTTATGTTTAGGTATGTTTTTTGTTTCTCTGCTCTCTCTAAGACCTAAAGCCAGCCATACTGAACCTCATAAAAGAGAAAGTGGGAAGTACATTTGAGTATACTGACACAGGAGACCACTTCCTAAATATAACCCCAGTAGCACAGACACTGAGAGAAACAATTAATAAATGGTAACACCTGAAACTGAAAAGCTTCTGTAAAGCAAAGGAAATGACCAACAAGGCAAAAAAGCAGCCTACAGAATTGGAAAAGATTTCCTCCAACCCCACATCAGACAGAGGCCTGATCTCAAAAATATACAAAGAATTCAATAAATTGGTCATCAAAAGAACAAATAATCCAATAAAAAAGTAGAGTACAGTCCTAAACAGAGAACTCTCAACAGAGGAATCTAAAATGGCTGAAAGACACATAAGAAAATGTTCAACATCCTTAGCCATCAGAGAAATACAAACCCATACAACATTTGTACACATCTGTAAGAATGGCCAAGATCAAAAACACTGATGACAACTTATGCTGGAAAAGTTGTTGGGTAAAGTGAACATTCCTGTATTGCTGTGGGAGTGCAAGCTGGTACAGAACCTTTGGATATCAGTATGGCAATTTCTCAGAAAATTAGGAAACAATCTACCTCAAGACCGAGCAATACCACTTCTGGGTATATACTCAAAAGTTGATCATTCATTCATCAAGGACATGTGCTCAACTATGTTCATAGGATCATTGTTTGTCACAGCCTGAACCTGAAAACAATCTAAATCTCCCTTGACTTAAGAATAGATAAGGGAAATATAATACATTTATATAATGGAGTACTACACAGCAGAAAAATGTAGTGACATCTTGAAAAATGCAAGCAAATGGATGAATCTAGAAAACATATTGAGTGAGGTAACCCAGACCCAGAAAGACAAATATCATATGTACTCACTCATCAGTGGTTTTTAGACACAAAGCAAAGAAAACCAGTTTACAAATCACAATCCTAGAGAACCTATAAAACAATGAGGACCCTAAGAGAGACATACGTGGATCTAATCTACATGGGAAGTAGAACAAGACAAGATCTCCTGAGTAAATGTGGAGTGTTGGGATCATGGGAGAGGGTTAAAAGGGATGAGAAATTAAGGGAAGGGAGCAGAGAAAAATGTATAGCTCAATAAAATCAATTAAAAAAGAATTTTAGAAGTCAGAAAAATAGATAAGAAAAGAGAAAATGATACAATAGCACGTGTGTAGATTTATTCTGTACTACCTCAGATAAAATCTTTTAATCTCAGATTTGCTTCACTGTGGACATCTTCCTCATACCTTAGAGGTGGCCTTGAAGAGCTGGACTCTTAGGATACTATTACATCTTAAACAAATTGACTAGCAAATTCTCTTCATATAATTTTCAAGTTAATATGGAAACAAATACAGTGAAGTCACATACAAAAACTAGACAGAAAAGATTGTGATTTATTAGGGACAGCATGTTCTGAGAGAGAAATTTTGAATAGAAAGTCGAATGAAAGATGAATCCTAAGGAAAGAAGAAGTGAAATCAGGACAGGCAATCAACAATGCCAAGAAAGGCTTTAAATTTTTTCTTCCTTTTGATTTAACTCTTGCAATGAATCTAAGATAATTTACTCCAATCTGAATGCATGGTATCTACTTCCTTTCTTTCTTTCTTTCTTTCTTTCTTTCTTTCTTTCTTTCTTTCTTTCTTTCTTTCTTTATTGCATAGTGAGTGAAAGCATACAGAAACTTCTGTTATACTGCAGAGCTGTAGTAATAAAAAAACATGGTTTTAACATTAAAAACATGCATGTTAATTAAGTTTTAACTTAGAGTAAAATCTTTCTTAGTCATGTCATGTTACCAGTTCTGCGTCTCTTTGTCACTTGTTTTTTTTTTCTGCCATATATGCAACTTTTTAAAAATATTTTGTTGAAAAAAAGTGATAATTTCTTAATTTCAAAAAATTTCCTGCTTGTACTAATGTAACTTTACTTTCATTATCTCTACGGGAATCTTTTTTTTTTTTTTTCTCCCATGAACAGATGATTCTATCTGCTGAGATAATGGAAGAGAGGTCCATCCTTCTTCTAGACAAATTCAATTTTTTTCATTCCATGTGAAATGAGTCTGAAAAGGTTTCATTTGTCAACAATGGTAAGTATAATTAATTTTCATAGATTTTGTTTTTAAATAGATTTGGGATGGTTTATATAAATCATTCATGACACACACATTTTTCAGTAAATTGAACACTCGGTGTGTTTGACTAATTCAAATGGAAGGGAAGGGCAGAACAAGTTAGGACAGATAAGAAAGAAACAAAAAGAAGTAGAATAAAGCAAAAGAAAACAAAGGAGAAAGAAAGTGAGGAAGAAGGGTAAGAAAGAGAAAGAAGAGAGGAGGGGAAGTGAGAACAGGTAGGACAAGAAAAGAGGACGATGTATTTTGGTGCAAAAATTAGAGGAGATTATGCAATTACACATCCTTGTTATACTCTTGACTTCATCAGGATCCCCTGTGTGCTAGGAGCTGTTTACCAGAAAAGGGGTGCATATTCTGACTCCATAACTTCAATACTGATTTTATCTGACCTTTTATATTTGTGTTGCTTATTTTTCCCTCTCCTGAGTTTTTTGTCCAGTCTGTATCTTAGTGAATGCAAAATCTAACATTATAGTTATTTTATAACTTCAGTCAGGCATTTAAAAATTTGTTCTGTCTCATATCTAGAGTGTTCATAATCTTTTCTATAAAACAGATCTATTCCTGAGTGTATACTAAATTCATATGCCAACTTTAATAATAAATCAAATTCTCAAGGCCGTATTATTTATGTTAAGTTTGTTAAGGATCTCTGAAATTATTGCTATTCTTTGGGTTCAATAATAAAATCATTTATTCATCTCAAGTTAAAAGTTAAGTGGAGCCGGGCAATGGTGGCGCATGCCTTTAATCCTAGCACTCGGGAGGCAGAGGCAGGCAGATCTCTGTGAGTTAGAGACCAGCCTGGTCTACAAAGCTAGTTCCAGGACAGGCTCCAAAGCCACAGAGAAACTCTGTCTCGAAAAACAAAAAAAAAAAAAAACAAAAAAAAAACAAAACAAACAAAAAAACAACAACAACAACAAAAAAAAGTTAAGTGGAAGTTGGTGGCGTTAAAGAATTTAATTTTAAAAAAAAGTTAATTTAAAGTTGTATCTAAAATAATTCAAACACGAAATACAAACACAAGAGATCAATTTGTGGGAATGAATGTCACCAAAGCAATGAAACAAAATCTCTTAGGAAATAATGATTATATAACTCTAAATCATTATATTGCCTGGAAAGGCAGTAGATGTCTGCTGCTCTTGGTCCTCAAAAGTCAGCCTTTCACATTTCATTTTTCTTTCCATCTGTCATAGCTATATGACGGTATAGTGAACACTGAATAAATTTTCCTTGCATGGCTTTGTGTATGTTGCCTCTGTATATTTTCATAGTTATTGCAGATATTCTACTGTCTTACCTTCTGCACCAACTGCACCTTTGGGCCTAGACCGTCAATTTCCTTTGTCTACCTATGCTGAGTTTATTTATAATTATAAAGTGTCATCACCATGTCTGAAGTTTTCACATTAGACTTACTTCTTTGGGTATGGATTTGAATTTTAGTTAATGTATTTTGCCCTAAGTTCCCTTTGCTTGACATTGCTCCTGGGTTCCAAATCGACATTTTCGTATGTTTTGCTGTATTTTGTATTATTGTTTAACAATGTGATGTCTAAAAATGTTGTCTATTATAAGAAGAAAAAGATATAGTGCCATATAGTTGTGAGTTCAATAAGCCTTTTGTTCCAGCCAGCCGCACAGACTATTAAGTGTGTAGTTCTTACTGGATCAGCATCCACTTGAACAAATTTTGCTCTGGGTAATCAATAAATCTGGACAAGTTCTCCTTCTGTCTCTATTTTCTTTCTCTTGGGAGCTTGGCTTATCTCCAGAGAGATCATTCTCTCTGGTTATGCACCTGACGGAGAGAGCAGAGTATTGATTCCATGTTCTGTGGGATGTAACTACCAAGTTGGGAGCCCAAGACCAAACAACACAAGGATTGTGTTCTCATTAATCATTGCCAGCTATCATGGGGTTTTTCCAATTCTTCACCCATTCATTTTCCAAGAAAGCCACCTCCTTCTTACATGCAGTCTTGCTGCAATCTTGATTTGTTTGTCATCATTCTTATTGGCATGGGATCACTGAGGGTGGTTTGATTTCAGTGGACATTTTTGACAGAATTGGATTTGAATAAAAGTGTTCATTTCAAATTATATTTCTCAGATCTAATGGGCAACCTTATTAACTGACAGAAAAAAATCCCTCAAGCAAAGTTCTGAATTAATAATTAATTTATTAAAATATCCTCAGGTCAAAGCTAATGAGCAATTTGACAAAATCACATAACACGTTTTTCGGAAGCTTCTTCCTTCAAGTGATTCCCTTTAATTTTTATACCTAGACTCTCCTGTTTGCTTCTAATTACTGTTTTCATCCATCTGTCAACTGATTATTCTTGCCAAAAATCTTCCATGTCTTCCCAAAACTTTCCTAAAAATGGAAAATTCTGGTCCATTCTTAATGCAAATACTTTTAATATGATATAGATATATGCATATATGTTTTAAATGGTGCACTTCAGTTGAAATGGGTTTCATTAATAAAATCACTTTCAAATAAGCAGTGCAATCAGTTATTCATTGATGAATTCAGAAATACATCAATTTTGTAAAATCCAACCAAACATAAACCAATATACTCACATATAAGTAACTATCTCAGATGGTGACTATGTTAAAATTTGATGGAAAGTGTAAAAACTGAACTGACCTGTAATTGAAACTATAGATGTTTTTCTTTTGATAATTAACCTATGGGTCAGAATGAAAAGAAAGTAGTTCCTTAAAAATAGATATGAAACATCTCCAACTTAAGGCCTTATTGCTGAAGTCACTGTGCAGTTTGGTCATAGGAATCAAAGGAATCCAGTTATATTTGACCCAGAACCTCAATTCTGAATACTTTCATAAGCTTGTTTTATAGCACAGGACAGGGCTATGCAAGATACCAGGAGAGGGAGAAATCAATAGTGTTACATACTTATGATGTTTGTGAATCATCACCATGACCAGCATATCAAGATGTCCCTAAAGATGACACTTCTTTTTTTCAGTAACTAACAGCTTCATATTTTGAATTAAAGCCTAGCAATAGGAAAGAAATCATGCCTGGGTTTAAAACCCAACCAATTTCCCAGGACTAATTAGAATATAGATTTTAGAAGAGAATATACTACTGAAATTATGTAACACCAACATAATCACCAACAGCATTCTCAATATTTATCTTACTACTAAAAGGAAACTATAGCTCTCCACCCCATCAAAAAAAAAACTTATTTTTTCAAGAAATTTTCTGGAAAATTGTTAAATTTAGAAAAAAAAATAATATACTGTGTGAGTTAACCCAGTACCAGAAAGACAAATATAATATGTACTCACCTATAAGTGGCTTTTGTACATAAGGTAAAAGATAATCAGCCCACAGTCCACAATCCCAGTGAACCTAGATCACAAATAAGAGCATAGGAGAGAAATACATTAATCCACCTATGAAGGAGAAAAAGATAAGATCACCTGAGTAAATTGCAAGCAAGTGGGACCTGAGGAGGGTGGAAGAGGACAGGAAAAGAAGCAAAGGAAATGGGGAAAAATTTGTAGCTCAATTAAAGACAATAAATTATAAAAAAAACTTATTTTCCAGCTGACAGAATGCTACAGGATATCACACCTGATAAAAATAGAAAGTAAACTGATATTTGCCAGTTTTATAAATACAAAACACAACTCATGCACTTAAGACTAAGGAAACATGGCAAAAGAGGGAGTTGAAAGATGGCATAAGCTAGAAGACCATGATGATTTTTGGAAGACTATCGTCTAGATATGACATTTTTGAACTACATTCTTCAACTCTCATCAGTACGATTACCTAAAGTATAACTGAAAAATGATGATACAAGGTGATATGCAATAGGAGTAAGGGAAATCTCATGAGGACCCATTACTAGATGGAAAAATATAGGGAGTTAAATGTTTTCTGAAAGAGGAAGAATTAGTTTTTCCATTGAAAAGATAATTGGTTATCTGACACCCAATAGTTTTGAAAACATGCACATTTTAGAAATAGACTTTGCAGCCTGTATGTACAAAAAGGCATTGAATCAGAAAGCATGTTGAGGAATATGGAAAGGGGTGGAGAAAAAAATATGTAACTACTGTAGATATACATTAAACTTTTAAAATAAATTCAAAAGTAATGTTAAGTGATTAATAATTTATAAAGACAAAATAAAAGGAGATTTTAAAGAATAAAATATAGTTTTGCAAATAATTGTGATTAAATAATGTGACATATTCTTGATAGCCATAGCTTTTCTAATTCATTTTGTTAATACCATAAATCTGGAATACAAGACCTAATCAAAAAGGATAAAGATTGGAGCAGAAGGAAATTAAGATGCATTTGATCTAAGTATATATAAAACTTTCAGGAGATAACAAAATAAAAGACATCATATTTGAAAAGCATTGCTATGGTAGAGATGCTATTTAGAATTTATTTATGAATGAGCAAAATAAGCATACATTATAATTAAAATATAAACAGGATAAAAAGGAAATGTAAAGAAGAGTATCTCAATATTTTCTGTGAGATATCACTCATTAATTCCCTCCGCTTTAGCTTTTCCCAATCTCATGTAGTGTATTCTGTTTCTCTTTACTTTCAAAATAAGTAATTTGATGGACAATTGGAGAGCAAAGCTACACTGATAACCCTCAGGATTTTTTGAACATATTTAAGCAGTGCTTTTACTGTATACACCCTAGCACCAATGTCTAATAGTATTCATGGAGTAAAAATACCATCCCACTGTTAATTTCAAACAGCATACAGATTTTGCTTCAGGCCCTTAATCACAATTGTGCTATTCACTAAAAATATTCTTTCAAGCTTTGGGATATTGGTGCTCAAATTTAGTTGAAAGATCTACTTTGTAAATGAAATAATAATAAATATGCAGTACAGGAATATGTTTTGAAGTGCACTGTCGCTCTTGGACATGATGATATTAGAATTACATTCTTTGATGTATCTCAAATAGGGAACTTCACACTGGCAGTTTGCCATCTGAAGGCTCTGTTATTGTAGGCAAAGTACTATAGAAAGCTCTTTCAAAAGTCAGTATATAAAACTTCTCTAATGTCTTTAAATGAAAGTTAAGGAATGTTAAATTTGTGATTGAAGGTTTAAATCATCTGTTTTACACATGCCATTTAATCTCCTGTTCTGCCACTAGAATAGTCAATATGTTTTTCTATGGGACTATGTCTCCTAAGAAAGTAAGAAATGACTCTAAATAGCAGTTTATTGTCCCAGCTGCGTGTTCCCAACTATCTTGCAGCCGCTTCCCAAAATACCACACAGAGACTTATATTCATTGTAAATGCTCAGCCAATCGTTCAGGTTACTGCCTAGTTTTTATATTTTAAATTAACCCATATTTCTTATTTAGGCTCTGCCACAAGGTAGTACTTTTGTTATCATGGCACATCCATCTCCTGCTCCCTCTACTTCTGACTGGAGACTACCCAGACTCCATCCTTATTCCCATCAGCCTATACTTCCTGCCTGGCTACAGGACAATCAGCATTTTATTGTACCAATTCGAGTGACAAATTTTTACAGTGTACAAGACTATTATTACAAGCTACATTAATAAAGTCTTAAAATATGATTGCACGGACATGAGCTGAACAAGGAGAGCAACAAAAGACAAGCCAAAGTGGAGAAGGAAAGGGCCATGAAGCCTCAAGCCTCTACGAGAAACTATAAGTATCTAAGGTACACTGAGAGTAGGAGAAATTGTTTTCCTTAGGAAAGAGAACACAGATTGGTAATACAATACTGAGTGGTCATCCCTGAAAATATAAAAGAAACATTAAAAAGATTGAGAAGTATATATTTAGGAATACATAGGCGCGCATGTGTGCCTGTGTCTGTGTTTGTGCGCGCGCACACACACACACGTGTGTATGTTGTAATAACAGTTAAATAAAAAGAAGCCATGAGTTTGAAAGACAGAACACAAGGATTTATGGGAAGGTTTGGAGAGAATAAAAGAAAGCAAGAAATGTTAATAATTATTGTTACAATATCAAAAATTTAAAAAGTTATCTTAAGAAACTGCAAGAACAGCAATCAAGTTGAAAAGAGAAATCAAGTTCAACAAAATCATTTCTTTAGTTTTCTAGTATTACTTGACTCCAATATAATTATATTATTATGTTCTCCTGTTGGTAAGTGCTTATATTAGTTTTGTATACCCCTGCTTTGCTTTTCTAAATGTGTTTCTAGGCTCCTTTAAGCCCATGTTTTTGGACTTCATTTGCAAAGGACAAAATATCCTATACCAAAATATCTAAACAATTAGCCATCCCCAGATTTATTGAAATCTCCTACATTGCGGTCCAGAAATACTGAAAAAATATTATTTTCTTTTGTACTTTAATCTTGTGTAACATTAAGATTATACATTATTCTGTCCCAAATACTTGTAAAAAGGAATCAATTAGCAGATGAAATGATTATATACATAAACAATCCTAAACACAAAACCAGGCAACTTCTACAGCTGATAAGAATCTTCTTCAAAATATCAAGATAAAAACTGACACACAGACATCAACAGCCTTTCCATATAAACATATAAAACTGTGTGGATATATATATATATATATATACACACATATATATGTATATATATATATATATATACACATTGAGAATGAGATTATGAAAACAGTACCTTTTAAAACAGCCTCAAATCTTGTTTTAGAATAACTAAAATCTTGTTTTAGAATAACAAAGCAAGTGAAAGACTTGTATAAAAAAGCTTTAAAATAATGAAAACTTAAATTGAAGAAGACATGAGAAAGTGGAAAGACCTCCAATATTCATGGATGACTAGGCTTCATATTACTGGAATGTACTATACACGCTATGGGAGAAAATAATAACCAGTTTTAATGAGCTGCAAAACCTATGAGCTACAATGTGCAGCAATTCCACAGACATGATGGAAGAAACCCATCACTCCTTGACAATGTTAAGGCTCACTATGTGAGATAAAACCCACACCTGAACTATTGATTAAGTAAATATCCCAAGACTATGTAGGTTATGGGCCCTAGTGTAAATCTTGCCACTATTCTTCTAAACGAATACAGTAATAGAAACAAGTCCTAATGACAGGTTTGTAAACTGCATCTTTCTATCCTCATCAGTGAAGTTTCTTCTTGCAAGAGATACTTGTTATACCACCATAGAACCTTCGTCTGTCGATGGATGGAGATAGAGACAGAGACCCACATCAGAGCACTGGGAAAGGGAGTAAGCATAAAGACCCATCCACAACAAATAAATTATCTTTGATTGTTGCCGGAGGTCCTCCCGCTCCTCCAGCCTATAGCCGCTGAGATACTAGCCCATTGGGGCGTGGTCTCTCTCCATTTAAAAAAGCGGCCACTTCCCTCTTCTCTCTCTCTTCACTCCCTGCTCTGCCGCAACTAGACTCGCTTCCTGGTTGCCCAGAGGGCTGTTGTCTGGGACAGTGATCTGTAAGTTTTTTCTCCTTTAAATAAATACCACCCTATTAATCATAATTCCAAACTGATTTGGCATTGTTTGTGACTTACGCTTTCATTTGATACCTGTTAGAAGAGCAAAATCATTTTTTTAATTAAGTGTACTGGGTATAGCAACCATATTCTAGAATAGGCACCAGCTTCAGAAAGTGTTGGTCAGCATAAAGCAAATTCAATGTTTGTTTGAGTGTACATATTCTGTTATCTTGTATGGTGTTTTTTGTCTTTTGCATTTTTAATTTGTTTGGTTTGGGTTTTCTGTTTTAAGGGTTTTTGGTTTTAAAAGAGAAAGAATATAAAGCTGGGAGAGTAAGGGGTTGAGAGGAGTTGAGAAAAGGCAGGAAAATGATCAAAATATCATTTAAGACATTTTAAAACAATTTTAAAATACACTAATAAAAATTACTTTAAAATGATTTTCATTTTCTTACTCTAGGCCTTTCATAAAAAGGTCAAGATAGTTAAGATAGTGGTGAGTCATCTGACCTTAGTCAAGATGATGGCAGTCATGCATCATATTGAAAACCCACATTTCTAGAGCCATGGGAGTTTTAAACAGTTATAAAAATAGGAGAGACATAGAGTCTATATAGAGCATACACTTAAAACAGAATTACACCCATGTGGCCACAGCACACACATTCTTTCATACATGAAGTAGAGGAGAAAATTACACATATGCCGCTGTGCTACAGAGCCACTGCACCGCCAGTGCCACCGGGGAGCAAGGACTTGAACTGGAAAGGGCTGCTTTGTGGATCCGACTAATCTTGTCGGTTTCTATGGGACCAGCTGCAGTGGTGGTAGAGATAGAATGGACAGGACTGAAACTAGAAAAAGATCATTTACAGGTGGGTAGGGGGCCAGAAGATCACAACAAAAGTAAAGCTCTGGAAGTATATTTTCTCAAACTATAGCTGAGGAACTTTATATAAAGTGGTGCACAGTACCTAAGAGTTGCACATTACTATAGCCATGAGTGGATTCATGTTTCAAAAACATGAACATTTTGATCATATATAATGGAAAATACCTGTCATAAGTTACATTAGCTAGACAAATTAAAATTTCTCAAGACTAAAGAAAATTCACAGGAAACTTCAAAACAAATAAAAACAGAGCAAAAATATTATGTGACAAAATAATTGTGTTTGTATACACATATTGGGACAAAACAACAACTAGGGATAGGGCCTTGACTTTGACTTTGCTCAGAATAGAAACCTTTGTTCTTGAAAACTACAAACACAAGGATACCTGCCTTATGATCTTAGGGACAGTCTCATTTGCTGGTTTACATAAAAGAATCTCAGAATTCTTAGGCCCCTGTAAGAATCCTATGACACCTGGCTGTGTGTGTTCTGAAAAATCTGAGCTTATGCCTCATGATTGCATGGCAACTACTTTATCCATGAGTCCTATATACATAATTTCAATGCCTCAATTTAGTAAATATACTAAAATTATAGTAAAATATGTTCTACTGCATGCAATTGAGCTTGGTAAATTAACTTTCCTCAGTGGTTGGGAATGCAGAGGTCATTATACTCACAGAGAAACATTAAAGAAAAAAAGGAATGTTGTTAAACAGACAGGGGACTCTCCTCAATGAAAGAAATAAAATACCTGATTTTCTGCCCAGAAGTTTGGAAGTGGATTTTTTTTTTTTTTTTGGTTTTTCGAGACAGGGTTTCTCTGTGGTTTTGGAGGTTTGGGAGGATTTTTTTTTTTTTTTTTTTTGGTTTTGGAGCCTGTCCTGGAACTAGCTCCTGTAGGCCAGGCTGGTCTCGAACTCACAGAGACCCACCTGCCTCTTCCTCCCAAGTGCTGGGATTAAAGGCGTGCTCCACCACTGCCCGGCTTGGAAGTGGATTTTATTAACAACCTAGTGACCATTGTGCTATCTTTGGAGGCAGGCCTCAACCACCTTTTACCATAAAGACAGACCTCATACAAATTCTCCAGAATGATTTTTCCAGACTGTTCCTACCCTAGACAGTTAGGCATCCTTAGAGGAGACGCCATCTGTACTTTTTCCCTGACGACTTCTATGTTATCAGTCAGAGACCACATTAGATTCTAGGCCCTTAACTATAAAATCCAACCTCACGATAACAAGAACTTTGTAAAGGAGTTTCTATGTAGTCACACCTTAAGCTTTATTGTTTACTTGGAATTTTGGACTGATTGTTGCCTGGAAACCTTTTCCCAAATTGTACTGTGTTTTAAATATGTTTACAGTGAACTGCCTGGCATTAGACTCAAATGTCTGACCCATGTTGATAAAGTCAATCAGCACCAGGACTTTATTTTCATCTCTTCCTGCAATTCACTCCTTGCTCAGACACCTGCAAGGATCCTCTCACTAAATTGTCACTTTTCCCCTTAAATAGATAGGACTATAATATCTACTCAAACTTCTATCTTATGCAAAGATTATGCTCAGGTTTTTGTGTCTCTCTTTTTGTTAAAAATAAATAGATGGTTCTCATGTATCCCAGGAGGCCCGGATATTGTAATGTGTCTCAATCTAGTATCAAATGCTTGACACACGTATCATCATCTTCAAAAGTGCTAAGAGGTGGTAAGATTGTAAGAGACTGAGTGGACAAAGGAAGCCATGAGAAATAGATTCTTTAAATGAGCCTCTTCTTTTCTAATGAGAGACAGAAAGGGGGTGAATTCTAAGGGGAATGGAGGTAGGTTACTAAGAGCTGTGGAAAGAGAGGAAATTATAATTATAATGTTTCAGTAAAAGGAATAAAAGTGAAAAGAAGACATCAGACAAGTGCTAACATACCCAGTATTCAGTTCACTTGTGTTTCATTTTGTCTAGCACATTGTTCTGCCAAGCACTATCTTAATAGATAGCAGAATTAGAAAGGAAAATGGAATGTATCTGAAGGCACAGACATACTATTTCAGTGGGAAGGACATTGTTTAAGAGTGCATGCACTTTAGCAGAATTTTATAATAGTTTTACAACTGAACTCTCCTCATTTCTCATTGAATATTCAATATTATGACTTTTTACTGTGCATAAAATATATACAGTCACAAAGGGACAATTTTTCCAGAAATTTTAATATTAAATACAGTGTCTTTGCAATAAAAGGTATTTTTATCTGCCTTTGTTTATCTAAACAGTCACCAGAAAATTAAAGGCATATTATATGGGTAGCCTTAAGATCATATAAAATTTAAGTCCTATGTAGGAGCAAAACATAAATCATTTCATAAATCAATTAACTTTTTAGCAGAGAAGGCACATAAAAACACAAAATTTAAGAATGTACAAGCATTTATATTTCAATATTTTTTAATAAATGCTCATGATCCATAGAAAATGCATAATAAAACTCTAATTATGTACATAATATTGTGCTCACTGTTTATTTATGAATTTCATTCATTTTAATTTTAGCTATTTACAGGTTTGCAGCTTTCTTTATTCAACTATTATATAAATAAGTGACATAATGAACACATTTTAAATCACTTTCAGAAAGAGTGATGGCTAAATCTATGCCAACAGTCAGAAAAGATTTAGAATTGCTTTGAAGATTGGAAATTAGAAACAGAGCATATAGATCCTGCTTGGAACATTAACTTTATCTAATTAAACTTCTCTATAATATGGTCCAATTTCAACCCTCACTTTTCTTACTGCCAAGAAATCAATTTATTATTTCTTATTTCAACAAAGCTATGAACTCAAAATAAGCCACAAAATAATTTCTCCTTTCATACCATAAAGGAAAAAGATACATATTTGTCAATTTTTAATTGCTTCGCTTTTGAATTTATGTTAGAAGTTAAAATTAGCCAACCTTGAACATAACTAAAATGGCTTTTAATGAAATAAGCTGAGGACCAGCAATCTTTTCAAAAACAAAGGAGGAAATAAGAAATAATCTAATAATATCAAACATATGAAGATAGAAACGTCTAGAGCAAACTGACCTTGTGTGATGCTCTTGCTATGATCTTAATGCATTTCTTCCAAACTTCAGGTAGCATTTTGATAATGTTGAGAGAAGAGACTTTTGGAGGCCAATTAATGACTATTTTTTATTTATTTAATTTTGCATTTTCAGTTTGACAGAAAACGTTGTTTTCCCAGTCATCTTTCATGTGAGAATAGTAATACAGTAACAGAGCCCACATCAGGCCTCAATCCAGTGCCTTGATCTTGAACCTAAAGCATTTAGTTTATAAGTAAATAATGTTTTATTAAAGAATACATTTTATTTGACAAAATTATTGTCCAATAAAAACCCTTTAACATGAATAATATTTCAATTAACATATTCTAAAAACTTAAAGGTCATAGACTTTTAAGTATTTTCTATAAAGAAACAACTATTATTTTAATTTTGGCCTATTCCAAATCATAATGACATCACACACATTTAATTCAATGTTCCTTTAATTCAAAGATATAAAACCTTGTGTGAAGACATGGATAATGAATAATTAAGATTTCTGCTTTTTTATAAATATGCATTAGCTGAACCAATGAATAGATTAAGTCATTTAACTATGTGTATGTGTTAAGCTGTGTCTCCCTTTTTCATTTGTGTTTATCAAATTACCACACTTTCATTGACTTAAAACAGCATAGTTCTTTATGTCATAGTTCTAAAGATCAGAAGTACAATGCTTACTTAACATATCACAAAGTCAAAGTGATAGTATAAGTAAAGTGGTTTCCTAGCCTCTGGAGATGAATAGGCTGCCAAACTCACTCATATTGCTGGCCAAATTTAATTCCTTGCTCATAGGACAAATGGCTCCATTTCCTTTCAGATAGCTACCATGGACACAGAGCCTTCTTCCCAGCAGCTGACTCCACACGTTTTCGTTTCTTTACTTACATGCTCCTTATTTCTAGCAACCATGCTTGTTATCTTACTTGGATTGTGATCTCTGGTTTCACTTCCTACTGCTGGTATTTTACTCCAGCTTTTAAATCAATGATCTCCTCTTAAAGACTCACATATTAAATGTGGCCTGTCTAGAGTATCCAGAATAATTTCCCCATTTAAATAAATAACCTCAAAAATAACTTCAAATCTCAATCAAGTATCAGAGCCTTCATGGATATTCTCTACATCCTCTGCATATATGTGATGGTTGTGTAGACTGGTGTTCCTGTGGTGGGTGTGAGGTATTCTCTGAGGGAGGAAAGGCAGAAGAAAAACTGTGTTCAGGATTTATTGAAAACAAACAAAGAATTGGGGAGATTGGAGAGATGGCTCATGAATTAAAAGCATTGATTGCTCTTCCATAAGACCCAGGTTCAATTCTGAGCACCCACATGGAGGCTCACAACTATCTGTAACTCCAGTTGCAGGGAACCCAATATTCTCATGCAGACATATATCAATAAAAAGCATCTATGTATGTGAAGTAAAAATTTAAATAAAAGAAAAAATAACATATTCTTACATTACAGGGATTAGGATGTGGGTATCATTGGGAATCATTATGATGTTACAACTAGTGTTTAAAAAACTAGTGTATATACAAGCTAGATTTTGAAAGAGATAATTTGTTATCATTAAGTTATTATAATTTTCATACATTTCTGCATGAGAAATAATTGCAATTTTGAATATGTTAGATTTTTGTTTTTTAAAACCACAATATTTCTCTGAAAATGAATACACACAATTATCCTTAATAGATAAATGAGAAATGGATTAAAATTTTCAAACTGAGGATAGAGGTTGGGTGAGGGAGAGGAGAGGGTGTAGAAAGAGGGAGAGAGTGGGAACTGGGCTTTATATGTAAACTGAGAAAGGATAGTTTTAAAAAATTAAGTAATTGATTATAAAGATACACCTTCCAAAAATTCTCAAACTTAATACAAGTTTATGTAATAAAGAGCAGTTCCTTTATATACTACTACAATTTAGTCATAGTCAGTGCTGATTATATATGGAAGCTATTACTATCTGTATACATAGTCTTTCTTACTTATGGTCACTGGCTATGACAGTCATTTCTCCATACTAATGCTAAATTTTCTACAAGTTTACTGATGGAGGAAGGTCATTGGTTGATTAAATAAAGAAGCTGCTTGACCTGATAGGTTAGAACATAGGTGGGAGGAGCAGACACTGGGAGGAAGAGGAAGTGAGCTCAGAGACTCGACAGCTCTCCTCTCGGGGCAGACGCCTCAGACAGACACGAGATGCTCCACTCTTGCGGGCAGAGGCGAGAGCTCTGCTCTCTGAGGCACACGCGATGAAGCTCCAACCCAGGATGGACGTAGGCTAGAATCTTCCCGGTAAGCGCACCTTGGGGTGCTACACACAGATGATTAGAAATGGGCTAGTCCAGGTGTGAGAGTTAGCCTAGAAGAGAATGGGCCAAGCAGTGATTAAAAGAATACAGTGTCCGTGTAATTATTTCGGGGCATAAGCCGGAGGCAGCCGGGGTGCGGCCAGGGTTCTGGGGACACAGCCCGTCTCCCCTATCACTACAGTTTACTTTTATTCTCATAATATTTTCAATATCCTCAGTGTCATATATCTCTTTTATGATAGCCTTTAACTTTCTTTAAGGGCCATCCAGAAGTTAAAAATGAGGACAGGAATGAGGCACTTGAAGTTAAAATCAGCTACAGATAGGTAATCTCATTTTGAAGATTGTATTTTAGAATAATGTTGACATTTCATTGCATCAAATAAAGAGGTTAGTGACATAAAAGAAGCTGAGTGACTTCAGGTGAATTGAAGCAGGAACAGAAAGACAAAGACCTCATTATCTCACACATGAAACTAATAAAAGCAGGAAACGGAATGACTATAAGATGCTTCAAGGTTAGAGCATTGTGAAGACAGTGGACTAAGAGTAAGCTCAGTGACATGTGTGCCGTTAGAACAAGCAGCTACATTGCTTTCTGTTGTTCTGATAATGGGACAGTCTAAGACAGCTCAGGGTGGAAAGCTTACACTTCCAGGTCTCAGTCCATCACTGAGGGAACTCAGAGGAGGAATTCAAAGCAGGAACTGAAGCAGAAACCACAGAGGAATGCTGTTTAGTTGATTGCTCTCTACCTTACTCTCTCTTATATTGCTTGCACAGCCCAGCCCGCCTACCTTTGCCTGGTGATGACCACAGTTGGCAAAACACTCTTATGTCAATCATCAATTAAGAAAATTCCTCATAGAAATGGTTGGAGGTTCATCTGATTAAGGTAGTTCTTAAGTGCAGAGTCTTTTTTCTAAGTAAAAAAAAAAAAGTTGTCAAAAAAAAAGAACTTAACAGAAAATCACTTTACATAGAAATTACTCACAGTAGATTTATGGTGATCTCAATACACATGCACAAACACAGAGACAAACACACACATGAACACACTCACATCCACACACACACACAGTGATGGAATTATTCATGTTATTACTTGGGTGTAGTCATTCTACTATGTGTACTTACCAACACATACATCATGGTAGATAACATATGTTTATATAATTTCTTCCAATGAAAAGTAAAAAAAATAGAATTTTAAATGAATTAAGATGATGAAAACCAACAACTCATATAAAAAATAATTCTATTACTCAATAGTCAGAAAGACTATTTTATAATTTATATTAATTTTATATTTTATAAAATTTATTTAGCATTCTTACTGAAGTTTCCCCTCCCTCCTTTCCTCCCAGTTTCTCACCCTACCACTCTCTGTTCAGAATCCATAATCTACTCCTTTTCCATTTCTGTTTAGGAATGGGTAGTCTCCCATTAACATCAAAAAAACATGGCATATTAAGTTGCAGGAAGACTAAGCACCTCTCTATATAGTAAAGCTGGGGAAGGCTACCAGGTAGGAGGAGCAGGGTCCTAAAATCCAGGCAAAGAGTCAGAGATAGCCTCTGTTATCAATGTTATGAGTCCCATAAGAGGATTAAACCACACCACTATAACATATATACAGAGTGCCTAGGTCAGTCCTGTGCAGGCTACTGGTTATTGGTTTATTCTCTGTGGGCCCCTATGAGGCTAGGTTTGTTGGTTCTGTGACCCCTTGTGGCTCCTACAATTTTTCCACTTTTCTGAAGGATTCCCCAAGCTCTGCATAATGTATAACTGTAGGTCTGAATCTCTTTCCATCCGTTGCTAGATGAATCCTCTTTGATTATAATTTATGTAGTCCCAAATCTATGAGTATAGCAGATGAGTTGTTAGGCATTATTGCATTGGCATGTTCTCCCCCAGTATTGTTTGGTTCTATCCTGTGTCTTTGGGTCATCCATCCGCCAGGTCCCTGATGCAAGAGGATATGCAGGAATCTGCAAGGATACCCTAACTAAGACTCTAAGCAATAGCGTATATGTAACCATGCCCTATGATCAAATGGAAGAAATAGGAAGCCAACACTGTCACATAACCTTCAACCTACACTCTGTCCTGCTAATGGGATATGCTAGAGTAAGGTTGGCCTAGAAATTGAGGGAGTAGCCAACCAATTACCAGTCTAGCCTAAAACCTATGTCAACAGAAAGGTCATTATTAATAATCTGTTATTTTTTTGTGCCTATTCCTTGAACAGGTAAAAACTTTAGTTATTTTTTTTTACATAATATTAGTGTTCAGTTCTGTGTACACCAATGTGTGTAATCAGCTTTTCAACTGCAGTAAAATGTCCCACCTTCTGTTAGTTTGTCTTGATTTGACCATAACCTTTCTATTCTCTCATTTAGATAAATCAGTCTAGCAAAAACACCATTTAACACTGAACCAAAATTGAGTAACTTGATGAGAAATTTTGCTCACTGCTCTTCACTCAACTTAATTTCAAGCTAACTGTGAGATGTAGATCATGAAGAGTAAATGAATATATCCTTATTTTGATATTAGATAATAGTTATTATAAAGAGAGTCATACAAATGTATTACCTCCTTGTGTTCTGCTGATAAAATCATGGGACATTTGACAATATAGATAATCAAATGAAGATTTCACCATTGGGAATGAACGTGCAGCAAAGAAATGAAAAGTTGATAACGCTGGCAGTTTACCAAGTGCAAATGGAATGGGTTTACCAGGACAGTGTGGAAGCGGTTGGAGGACTCAGTGAAGGTGCATCCAAACAACACACGTGATGAAACTGAGACAGACAAAGTGGCTCCAGCCTCACAGTGAAGTAAAAAATTCATCACAGGGAAACTGACACCAGCTAACACTTCACAGTCAAGTTACTCTTTTTTTCTTTTAAAATTTTTTATTCATTCTCTGTGGATTTTAAATCATGCTTCCTGATCCCACTCATCTCCCTGTCCCTTTGCCTCTGCCCTCAGTCATTGCAACCTCACCTGCCCCTCCTCAACAAAATAACATTTAAAAGCATAGCCATAACACAAACAAGCAAACAAAAAATCTCAGTGTGGAAGTTGTATTGTGGCCCAGTGAGTCACACTGTATACTCCTTAGCCCCTACTTGTGTTTTTTTTTTTTTTTTTTTTTTTTTTTTTTTTTTTTTTGCAATGGATTGTTGGTCTGGCTCTAGGCCTCTGGCTTCTGCTAGACTTTCGATGCTGGGCCCTCTCTGAGTCTTCCGGATACATTATTGCTGCCTTGTGTCATAGAGATCCAGCCACTTTGGATTTCCACACCTGTTCCCTTTGCATATCTGCTGAAGTTCATTTATTAGGTGGATGTTGGAGTGGACTAACTGATAACCCTGATTCTGGTTCTGGATCATGGCTGGGTTGGTCAACCCACTAACTTTTCCTCCTCTTCCTCCTCTGTGCAGTCACTAGAGTTATTTCTCTTTTTTATTGATTTTTATTAAGCTCTACATTTTTCTCTGCTCCCATCCATTCCTCTTCCCTCCCTCCTTCAACCCTCCCCCAAGATCCCCATGTTCCCAATTTACTCAGGAGATCTTGTCTTTTTACTACTTCCCATGTAGATTAGATCTATGTAGGTCTCTCTTGTTGTCTAAATTCTCTGGGATTGTGGTGTGTAGGCTAGTTTTCTTGCCTTTATTTATTTTGAAACATTCAAAATGTAAAAAAAAAAAGATAGAGTATCCTATCAGAATTGGCCATTTTGTGACATTTTTATTTCAATTCTCTCCATTTTCTCATCCACAATACCTATGTCCATTGTAGATTTTCCTTCTCTACACCTGTAATTTTTTTAGATTTTTCTTCCTTCTCCCATCTGTCATTTTCTTTGTTCACTTTATAGTTACTTAAGATCAAAATGTTATTCATTTATTCATTTACTTAGGCAACACTATCCTTAAAAACTCTACCCTCCTTTTTTTCTTATGTGAGGTTTATTTTACTGTTTTTTATTCCTAGGGCTGAACAAAATTTCAAAAGTATTTTATTAATCATAATAATATTCATGATTCCAATAGAAACATCAAATATACCATTCATTTGCAATTCTTTTAATTCTTTTTCAAAAGCAAAGGTATCTGAATTTCTATTTGATACTGTTTTATGTGTTTTTCACAAAGGATATTCCAAAACAAACACATTGGGAAACAACTCTGAAATGGTTTTTATTCCATCTCAATAAGTTAGCAAGAAATTCATTGTACATGGTATTTGTGCTTCTGACAATCTGAACATATCATCATAAGAATTTTTTCCTACATTGTTGTGACCTTATTCACATTTTTAAAAATTAATTTTATTTAACAAAAACTGAAACATATTATTTGCCCCCTTACAATTTCTTTTTCCAAGTTCCACTATTTCTCAAATTCATAGCCTACTTCTGTTAATTATTATTTGTACAAATGCACATATATTGCATAAATATCTATAATATAAACTGGGTCTACTTAATATTATTTATTCATATATATGATAAATATATAACAATATATAATAAATAATACACATATTGTGTGTGTGTGTGTGTGTGTGTGTGTGTGTGTGTGTGTGTGTGAGTGACTTTAAGGCTGACCATTTGCTTTGAATACTAATTTGTCTTATCACTGAGGAATACTCTATCACCATCTCTTAACAGTCACTAGATGCCTGTTGATTCTTGTCTAGAATTGAGGCCCCTAGAGATTTCCCTCATCTATTTTAGCATGTCTATTGTGTTGTCACTGTTCAGGTCTCGTGTCAGTCGGCATATTGCTGAGATAACAAGAATGTACCTTCCTTGACATTTCTTCTAGAAATGGCATTTCTAGGAGATAAAACCTCACAGCATGTGTAGTGTTCCTGTGGATATTACAATTATGAATAGTATTCCTTAGGGCTAAGACTAATTAGTATGCAACCACAGGTGGTCAGCCTTGAAGTAATATATATGTACAAACACACACACATATATATACATTACATAATATGTTTTATATATAACAAAAAATAAAACACATAGCAAACAAACACACTCCAGTTTATCTTTACGTATGTGTGCAATATGCATGTGTGTTCCCTCTGTTCTACATTATTTTCTTAGCCTAGGTGCAGTGTTATATTATAAATATATCAATTACAGATAGACGCCTGATTATCAGCATTGTCTGTTGACCACTTGTGGTTTTCTGTAATGCTTTTTGTCTGCTGAAAAGAGATGTGTCTTTGCCAAGGGAAAGAAGTACACTTATCTGTGGCTATTAGTGACTTCTGATGGAAAGGTAAAGAAAATGGTAGTATTTTTTTTCTTTGATAACTTTGAAGTGTCCTTCCCCATCTCTCTTAGGTTAATTTTGGTTTGAATTTTATTTTAGTAGATATAAGAACAGTTACACGAGCTTGTTTCTTAAGTCCAATTGCTTGGAAAATCTTTCCCCAACACTTTACTCTGAGGTAATGTCTATCTTTGATATTGAGATGTGCTTCCTATATGCAGCCAAAAAATGGATCCTGTTTTTCCATCCATTCTGTTAGTCTTTAATATGGAACTTTATTCCTTTTATATTGAAAATTTCAATGAACAATGATAGTTAATTCTGGTTGTTTTGTTATTGATATTATTGGTTGTTCCTATGAGTATATGTGTATAAGCGAATTTGTGTGTGTGTGTGTGTGTGTGTGTGTGTGTGTGTGTGTGTTTCCATTCTTTTGGTTTTGCTCATGTGAGTTTTTTTTTTATTTCTTGTTCTTTTGTGGGTAGAGTTACATTCCTTAGGTTGGAGTTTCCCTGTTAGTACCTCTGTAGAGCTGGTTTGGGAATAGATATTGTTTAAGTTTAACTTCTTGAGGTTTTGTAATTAGTCTTATTTTGCAACTTGTTATGCTATGTTTGGTTGATGTCCCTGGGTACCTGATTATTTTTGGAAGGGAAACACAATTTAAATGATCAGTGCTGTTCATTATAAATTTCCAAAAGAAAAATTTGAGATAAATATAAAAATAAAACTAGGACAAAGAAACAGAATACAGTAACTTACTTGCAGTGAGTTTGCATAACTTAAGATTTTCCTCCTTGATATAAATAACATTCAATATTTATAGCCTCCTATCATTGGTTAGTTTAAATGAAAAGGATAAAATTATACACAGATAGAGCAATTCAGTATTTAGCAAACCCCCCAGCCTTCAGATGTTTAAGGAGAATATTCTGAATAATATAAATCATGTTCAATTATCTTTAGCATTTAAAAGTTTTTGAAATATTGAGTTTAAATGGAGAAAATAATGCCAGTGCAGTGAATTTAAAAATGAGCATTTTAATGCTCTTATGGTGTAATATAAATCATCTGTGCACACACTGAACAACTTCCAAGAATGATGTCACATCACTGGTGGCTTAACTAAGAAGGGGTCCATTTGCTAAAAGAAATCCTGAGTGTTCTAATAGTTTTCTTTTCACTCTATTCAAAATGACAGATAGGCAAACAAAATTTCAAAAAGAATAAATTGATGATTGTAATAAAGTTGTGATAATTTAAAATGGCCTATTCATTTGTATATTCATCAAAATTATATGCCCTTCTATATATGGATACAATGAACAGGTATACTTATTTTTCATTTAGTGTTTAATAATCACTGAAAAGCAAGGAATTGCATTATTTTCTTGTTTATTTATGATCAATGTTCATGTAACACTAGCCCGTGTTTTGTGATTAAAATATATTGATAAAGATGTCAAACATATTTAAACATTTCAATAATATACATCCAATATTGTTTAGTATATGTTATAGTTCAGAGTAATGCTTTCACATAGTAAGAAAATACTACAGTTTGTATAAATTTGGAAAAGGAAGACTGAAGGAAATGGACAAAAACTGAATATTATTTTCCTGCCCTCACTGTTTATGGTTCTAGTAAGTCAACAACAGAGAATTAAGCACATTGAAAGGAACGCCAGAGTACTGGAGGATGTGTTTGCACATATCAGAATTGGATAAAGTTGAGGGTGAGAATCTGCAGTAGGCAGGACAGGAGATTAATTCTTTTCTCGCTGCATTATATTTTAAAAGAAACAGTGATTTTCAAGTTGGCTGAAATGTGTTTTAAGACTACCCTACTTATACATTCATTGTTTTTCTTTCTAATTTTTGCAAAACAGTTCACATGATTCTGCATTAATGACTAAATCTGAGCCCTCATGAAAAGGAAAAACGAGATTTTATCACTACCATAAAAGAAACAACGAAACAATAAAAAGGATAATTGTGCAAATCAATGTGCTAAACTATGAAATTTTCATACTATATATTGATCAAGTTATTTCAACTCTTTCTCCCTTTTTCTCTCATCTACTATTTCCCTTCACAGCTCATAACAATAGCTCTATTTTATTCTTTTTCATTGTTTAGTTTAGGGATGTAAGAGAAAGTGGGCAACATTTCTATTGCAAAGTAATAATAGAGAGCGGATTGGAGAAAGGAAACTGAGATGGATTCATTAGGAGAGGTATAGTTCTCATTGACGTAGGGCATTATGGTGGGGACCAGAGTCAAAAAGACATCCATCAGTATTGATGAAAAGCTTTTTTTAGGGGAAATCCCCATCACAGAAAAACGACAGGCTGCTGAAGGGAAAGAGACAAACCTTTGTGTATCAAAGAACAGAGGGAGTTTTTCTAATTTTCATGAGTTTTAGGAGCAGGAAAAGGTCGTATATCATGTGTCCTGACTTAGGATTCAGGAGTCAGCACTCAGTATATTATTTCAGGGATTCTTTGGGTCTGGTTTTCAGCTGAGCTGGACTTGCTCAAAGCTACTAACAGGACCACACTTGCGAGCAACATAAAATTTGCTTATTACTCTTGGAGAGAGACTTCAAGGACTAGGGTAGGGGAGAAGGTATGGCCTGGCTTCTGGAAGGCAGGCAGCAGGGACAGCTATAGAATTCAGATTCTAGATATAAACTCACTCGTACATTTTTAACTGAATTATTTGTGAAGTTGTTTGAAAATATTTAGATAGTTAATGTATACATTATTCTATATTAATAGCTCTTAAGTGTTTCTTTCCTTCTTCTTAAAAACATTTTCCGTTTGCCCAATGGCTCTGGCTAAATATTCTCTTGCTATACCAATTATAAGTGGCAGGGATGTATTTCTATGTCTTGTTGCTGCTCTCAGAGAAAAATCTGCTAGGTTTACTCAATGTAGAGTGGTGTTAGGTGTGTACTTCTACAAAGTGAAGAGGATTCCAAATGTTCAGCCCAGCATTTCCCATGACCTTATAGAGTGATATATCAAAAATACTGTAGTTTTATCTATCAAAGTTACTTTTCTTTTTCTTATATTTCAAGTTGTCCCTTTTGACCTGTGCTCTGGATTTTTTTCTGCTTATCCAGATGGAACAAAAACACTATCGGCTTTGTATCTGTTTTACTTCTGGGAAAACCGTGATTAATTATCCCTCTAGATAGGTCAAGAAGACCTGGCATACAACTGAGCACTAGAATGACTATACAAATCATAACAGCAATAAGAACTTTCAATATTTCTATTGTAAAGGATGATAACTGTTATGAATGGCTGATGATGAGCATAAATCCATTATTACACAATGTAAACATGTAGCCAGTTTTATTTAGTAGCTATTTAATGTGTGCACTTTTGTTTTTAATCCCAAAATGCATGTAAAGAAATTCAAAATAATTAATTATTTAGGACTTCTCCAGACTAACTTAACTTTGTGAAATTAACTATCTAAAGTAAAACTTAGTTGATATATTCCTTTATATGAGAAAATATAAATAATTTTCCTTTTTTCTTTTAGTACTATTGATTTATTATCTTAAAATCATGATCAACTTTGTGTTGGATTCAGGTTCTACTAAACTGAGATCAATACTTGAATTATGACAATGAACATTCTAAGTCTTGTTCTTTTTGAATCAACATTAATATTGAGATGTTTTGGCTTCTTGAATAAAAATAATAACAAGTAATATAATAATACACAAATTTTTCTTCTCTTTGTAAAAATATGTTTCTTTCCATGCGAAATTGCACAACTTTCATTTGCATGTCACAAATGCTACAGTTTCGTGGTTTTTTCTTTTTTTGCTTACAATGTTGTGTTATTGAGTAAAACATACTAAGGGGTTAGAGCTTGCATTTCATGAGGATTTCTTTCATTCTAAGTTTAAAGTCTGTTTCATAATGAGCATCTTTATCCCCCTATTACTACAGAAACTACACACTACTCAAAGTTTAAAATGGCAATACTTTTCTTTAGAGAGCATCTCTCCAATCCAGGAAGGACACTACAGTAGCCCTTTAAAGTTATGTTTGTCTTTGCAATACTCTTCAATTATTCCTTAGACATCAGAGATGTGCTCTCTTGTCCAACAGGATTATTCATGAGCAATACTTCAGGCAGTTTCACATTTGTAATTTTGACATCTAGTCCCAGAGAGTAAAAATATTCCCAGCTGAATCTGTTTTTAATATAAGAGGCAGTAATATTCATTTGTTTAGCAAACAAGTGGAGAAAAAGAAACCCAAGTTTCTCTTTTCCCAAAAATTTTAAAGACTATTTAGTTATTCACGTATTTAGTATGGGACTTGGGAGAGAGAATGCAAATTCAACAGAAGGTAAACAGGGTTTCTTGAATGGTTACAGCTAAAGGAATTGAGTAAAGTTGCAGTATTGTGATTGAAAGCAGGTGGTTACTCCCCAAATGGAAACTACTAGATAAATAGTATATAAAGGAGACTGTCACTCACTTTTTAAGAAAATGTAAAATTCACCAATATATTATTATGTAAGGGGTCTGGGTGATTTTGTGATAATGTTTAAATCAATAGTGTCATTTAGAAATCTATAACTGCTCTCTCAAGACACAAACAGTCTCTTTGAAAATTTATCATCTAAGAAAGCAAGAAAAAATAGGATGACCCAGATCCAAATTGTTCAGTTTATCAAATGAATCACGGTTGAGGGTAGAGCTTCACGTGATTGAGGGCTTTTAGATGCTGCTCTTCACTCTTTGATCAAAACATATGATTCTTCTCTTTTAGTTACTGGTAGCTTACAATTATTCAGTCGTTATCAATTAAAGTTACTAAGAATTAAATTAGTAAATGTACAATTATATTCATATTCTTAGAGAACAACCAATTGAAATAATTTTAAAAAGTCATTATGACAATTTAACATTTAAAAAATAAACAAATATCCTTAAACATGTGTAAGGATAGGTAAACCATGAAAGCAGCAATTCCCTCTCATACCGACTAACACTATTGGATACAGCATCCACGTCCATTCATATGTACTCAAATACATATTTGCCCATGTTGTTTTCTCTGTATTACAGGACTATAGTAACATTTAAAGAATAGAAATACAATACAAATAGGAGACAATTATAAGACTAGATATATTTAAACAATAGTAGATAAAGAAGCTGTGCATATAATCAAGCATGTTATATGCACATAAGAAAATGTAATAAAATTAGATTATTTCAAACAAATAAAACTTTCATTATTAATCGATAAGACTGTTAAAATTTCTACAATATAAGTAAGAGTAAATACCTCATGACAAAACCAGAATGGAAATGAAAAGTGAATTCCGTCAATGTTTTCAAATGATGCTAAGAATGAAATCGTTTTCTTTCTGCCTTCTCATTAACACTAAAAATGACACTTATCAAAATTATATCTGCTCACATGTATATTTTCCTAAATAGTCTCACTTATCTTATTGAGAGCAACAGAAAAGAAAATCAAGATAGCACATCTAGTTGCTAATTTTCACTGTGGTTAATTTTTGAAACCATTAATGAGCCCCCTTGTGCTTTGATGGCCATCTCTAATTTGAACTTGTTCCGCAAATTCTGCCTGCATTAGTAACCATGGCAACTTCAGGATAAATATTGAGTGTTGGCCTTCCAACTGTTAAACACCTCTAAGTCTGCTTTAAGTCTGTCTTGTATCCACAGAGACACAAGCTTCTGGAACAGCGGTAACTTTTAATCTAGTTCCAAGGAACAAAGATAAAATGTCATGTGCAGCGTAGGTTATTATAAATTTAAATAAAAGATAAAAAGACAAAGATTAAAAGAACTTCCCTCCCCAATATGGTATAACAAATGCCAAGCCTCGTAGCAATTATATAAAGCTTTTATGTAAACAGATTATTAACACAGTTACAGATTTATTTTCTAAGGGATTATTGAAGAAAAGTTGGAAGAATAGGGTAGTAGCAGATCAACACAGTCTCAACAAAGTGACTTTCTCTGGGTTTTAAATTAATTATACATATATAATTAATATTATATATATATAAAATTAAGAAGACATTCACAAATATATATATATATGAATTACAGGATATATATAATTAAGAAGACATTAATTATATATAATATATATTATATATAATTAGTTACAGGATATATAAATAAGACATATTATATATATGAAATATGGAATATATAATTTATCACATATATAAAATTATGGGATATAAAAACCTTTGAAATTTTGTTCTAGTATTAGGAGTATATTTAGTGAACACACTACTTTTTGTATCTGCTATGATATTTGCATAAAAAGTACACTGTTGAGTCTAGATAGTGTACATATGTGCTGAAAATGCCTTTGGATTTTAAGAATACTGAAAAGAATATTCTTAAGTGAAAAAAATAAAAGTTTTAGTTACATTTGTCAAAAATTGTCTGGCAAAATATCTTCTGTTCTAAATGCTCTTATTAGCATAGTGTCCTCGTCCTTGAGCCACTTGGGGCTTCCTAATTACCTCAAGCCGAGTTTGGTAGAAGCATCACCATGTGTTGTATAAAGCTAGCTCATCAAAAACAGCACTTTTTTTTTTTACTTTCTCTCTTGAGATGTTTACTGTTTGATCTTAGCTGTATCTATATTATAAGAACTATAAGCATAGCCTCTTGAGACAAAGCACAAGAGAAAAGCACATGAAAGCCTGAAGAACATTACAAGTTTGACTGTTTGCCAACACCAATTGCTAAAACTAAGAATTTAGATGTTTCCAGATTCTTAGCTCTTATGTATACTAAATTCCATTAAATTTGGCATGTTCCAGTTTAGCACAAAGATCTCAATAAACAAAGCAAAACAACTGATTAATATTTGTTTCTTATTTTTTATTGTTTCTTATTTGAAGGTATACGCTGTGGATTTCCATTATATAACTAGTAAATAAAACTATAGAAACATTGTTTTATGATTTAAATAATAAGTTATTGTTATAAAATAATAGTAACTGAAACCAATAAAAAAACAGTTAATTTTATTCTTATTTGGCCTAATTAATTATCGTCTAGTTGTAACTTTAACATTAATTTTATTTTTTGCTAATTTATTAATGTGTATATGTTCATATATTTATTTTTTTATGTCACACATATCCAGATATCCATGAAGCAAAAAGCCATCAAATTTCCTGGACCTGGATTTACAGGCCATTGTAAGCCATCTAATACAGGTTACAGGAGTTAATTCCAGTCCTCCAGGGGATTTGCAAGTATACTTAAGTGTACTTAACCACTAAGCCATCTCTCTAACCCCTATAATTAAATTTTAAAGATTTATTTTTCTTTTGTAATATCCACTCTTCTGTATTCAAGAGTACTATGAATAAGTTGCTATTTTTACATTTAAAAAGAAGTGCTGTTTAATTAACATCACAGAAGTACCTAAAATACACAGAAATTTCAGCACACAGGTATGAGCTGTATTGCTGATGAAATCATAGGGAAATTTTCTTCTTGTTCCAGTCAAACACTGGTCTGAAAATGTTGCCTTTATATCTCCCCACCCTCAGAGCTGATTTTCATATAGATCAAAGGAAACCCACTACCTCTGCACTCCAGTTCTCAGAGACAGCCTGACAGTAAGAAAACACTGTAGACTATCATGTCACATATAACACTCCCATTTCTCCGAAACCTCTAAGAAAAATCTCACATTCTGCAAATTGTATCTGAATGGTCCACCAACTATACTGTTCTGGACTTGTCTTATATAGTGTTAAAAATTACTCTAACATATATCTTGTATGAATGAAAGGAAAAAATGAAAGGAAGGAACGAAGGAGGAAATAGGGAAATAAGAAAAAGAAAAAAAACAAAAGATAAAAGAGAGTAGGCATGAATATAGAGAAATGTTAGATGTAAGAATAAAACCATTGCTGGTGCATAAGGATTTTTTAATGACCAGATAGAATTTTAAAGATAGAAGAGCTAAAAGCAAGGCTAGATAGTTTAGATAATTTATAAAACAGAGTAAATTATGTATTCTATGTAAGTGATGGGGGTCCTTAGAGGAGGCAACCTCCACACATTAAAATGTGATCCAGATCCTAGTTCAGAGCTTTGGAAAGACCTTCTGTTCTTAGTAGATGTAGAACATGTGATAATGTGTTAGAGGAACACATTAAAGAAGGACAACCAGTAAACAGAAAGATACTATAAACTGGGTTTTTTCCAAACATTACTAATATTATGCTGATTGATTTTTCTGAGAAATACATGAACAATTGGGTTTAACAACTTGAACAGTTCTATTAAATGAGTTCATATCTATCTGCTAATCAACACTATGGTATGAATATTAAGTGTTCAAGGAGAATTTCTACGAAAATTCAGGTTAATATTAAATTTCACCAGCTGTAGTTTGCCCATGTAAATAATTAAATATTTAAAATTCTCTTAGCATCACTGGGACACTGTGGAAGCAGGAGTGCAAAGCGATGTAGAGCTCATCCCTCCCAGAGCTCATGGAGAAAAAAGAAAAGGCTACACGCCATCTTTCATGAGAAGGAGTTTGAACTCTACTGTGCTTTTCTCTCTGCTACTTTGGGTTAGTCATGATCAAAAAGGAATGTTCATATATTTTGAATTTATTCCAACACAAATTGTCTGTTAGGTGATAAATGTTAATTTATATAGTGGGAGGAAACTCAAAATTACACACTATCTACAAATGATCGGCCCTGAAAACACATATTCAAGTAACATTGTACAGACTGTGTGGTTATACTTAGAAACAAGTGTGTATATGCAAAGACATATATAAGCCTGTAGCAACAATGAATGAAAAAAGAGGACATAATTTTGAAACAGAGTAATAAAAAGTTTATGGTAATGTTTGTAAAGAGGAAAGAGATATAATCACATCATAATCTGAATAAATAAATGAAATAATTAACAGTATTCACGCTGAGGAAATTGCAAATGTGTTTGCACTTAAAAATTTAGAAAGTTTATGGATGTGGGCTGAATTTTTAGGACTCTGAGTAATGGATAGGTCTACTGAAATTTCAAACCTCACATTTTGCTCTCCTAAAAATTATCAGGGATTAGCATTCAGTGCCTTGAACCTGCACTGGGCACGCGAAGTAGAGATTGATGAGATATAATCACTTGAATGCATGGAGAAGAGTTCAGGAGGTTAAATGGCCTAAGTTGTATTTATGATTGAAGTTAGGAAGACCTAAAAGAGCAAATGAATTTCAATTGAAAGCTTAGAAGTGAAATCATTGGAATAAATTTGTTTAAAAACAAAACAGTAAGCTCAGCTTCATACTAGTGTGAACTTTTGGTTACTTGTGGTCTGTATTAATTAATTAATTAATTAATTCTGTATCTTGTTTAACAAGATATGGGAAGACTGACAATTGATTAAGAATTTAGGGCGGTGAGTAGATGAGTGTTAGGATTTAAACACCATCTACACTGTCACCTCTATAGCCTTTATTTTTATCATTACAAAGAGACTTAGTGTATTATTGAGTATTAAGTTGATAGGTCACTCTGACCTATTCAAATGACTGCAGTGTATCAGGAGGATTTTGGAATGAAGGAGAGGACGGTTAATTCTCAGAAGCAGGGATGCAAGGGCAACACAAGCTAGAGAACACTGATGCCGTAGAAGTCGATGGACATGAAGAACAGATTCTTTCCTAGGACTTCCACAAGGTACCAAGCAGTGAACTCTCATTCCATCAAACTAATCCCCCATTTCTTATGTGGAGAACTGTAAAAATATAAATCCGTTCAATTACAAACACTACTTAGGATGCCCTGTTACAGTAGATATGTAAAGCTAATATATTTAAAATGTACATTTTTGCCACTCAATTTCATGTAAATATATGAGTACATATTTTGAACACATTTCATACATTTATAACAATCAAGTGTAATAACTTCTTATTTTGTTTCTTAGAATAGAGCAGTATTTTTAACACTGGTTAACTGAATTGGTAATGTCTATTTTTGTGTGCTGACAATAATAATTACTGTAAAATAACTCCCTATGAACAGTGATGACAACATTGTTAAAGCTTTAGTTTGGCCTGCATCTCACACAGTATCAGTTCTGGAGTCAAATTAAGTCATTTTTCACCATCTCATTATCGCATAATCTGTAATTTTTCTCTATAGTACTGTTGGTGCCATCCTGTTAGGAACACAAGATTCACTAACATATAAAATGAAGCATAATTCATGATTACCTCAAAGCTTATGTCTGAATATAACTCTCTGAGAAGAAAGTGTACTCTTAATGTAATAAAGAAAAAGCATAAAGTAGAAAATGAGGCTTGCTACATTTTTTTTCAAATGAAGGGAACGTGCAATTTTTATTTTGCATGAGCTTATTGAAAATTGATTCTTCTTTTCTACAATACATCCCAAACAGTTTCCCCTACTTCCACTCCCTCTAAAGACACACACACACACACACACACACACACACACACACACACACACACCCCTCCCCTTTCCCCCTGATCCATTTCTGCTCAGCTTCCTCTTCACAAAAAGTAGGCCTCAAAGGGATGACAATCAAATGGAACAATAAAAAATTAAATATGATAGGATAAGCCCCATATTGAGGCTGGAAAAGACAAATAGTAGGAAAATAACCCCAAAGCTGGCAAAAGAGGCAGAGACGCATCTGCTCCCATTGTTAGGATTCCCACAAAAACACCAAGCTAACAGACATAACATATACACAGAGGATCTGATGCAAACCCACATAGATCATGAGCTAGCCACCTCAGTCTACTAGAAAGCATGTGCGCACTTCTTAGTTGATTCAGTGTGTATTGTTCTCCTGGTGTCCTTGACAACTTGGATTCCCACAGCCTTTCCTGACCCTCTTCCATGGCGTTCCCTGAACTCTTAGGAAGGGAGTTGATGGAGACCCCTCTCTCTGAATATTCTCTGTCTGTGGATCTCCACATCTGCTCCCATCTGTTGCTTGAGGATTTCTCTCTATTGACCACTGGACAAGACACAACTCTGTGAGTCTAGCAGAAAACCATTAAGAACCATTTCACTGATTTATTTTTCCTGTCATGTTTGGTCCTACTTGAAGTGTCTGTGTTATCCAGTCTCTAGTTCCTGGCTTCCAGGCAGCATAGAGCAAGGACTTCATCTCATGTTGTGGTCTTCACATCAAACAAAACATGAGTTGCTTTCTCCCACAAGTTTTGCTCCACCGTTTCCCAAGCTCATTTTGCAGGCAGGACAGATTGTAGGTGGAAGGTTTTGTTGCTGAGTGCATGTCCATGTTTCTCTGTCCATATCCTGCAGAGTTCCTTCTCATACCAATGAGACTAGAATATCAGGGTGAAGGTTCTAAGCCAGTACGAACTTGGCTTCTCTTCATTAATTGCACTGTGAGGAAGCTGTCCTCAGCAATGAGGATCTACTCTCATTTTTCAGAGTGACATTCTGTCCTAGCAACTGCCTGTTTATTTTTAGAGATCTCCACAGAAATTCCTCAGTCAACAAGTCATCCAAATATAACCCAGTTCCACCACTAAAAGCCTTGTCTGGTCAAAAATTATGGACATTTTAGATGATATATTGTACATTACTAAAAGTCCTCAGCATTATCACCCTAGTAGATTCTAGTAAGTTTCCAATGCATTCTAAAGAATTTCTATTAATTTATACTCATTTTGCTGTCTGTTTGCTTTTCCCAGTGTATTGAAGGAAGTTTTCCTTCTATTTGGAAGACTTACATTGTTTCTCTCTGTCTAATGCTGCTAAATTTTTATTACATAAGAAACTCCAATTAATCTGCATCATATTTGTCTTTCTCAGTTCTTTTTTTTTAGCTTTTTTTTTATTGAGAAAAAAAAATTTCCACCTCCTCCCAGCCTCCCACTCCTCCTGCCCTCCCCCCACTCCTCTCCCCCTCCCTCTCAAGTCTGAAGAGCAGTCAGGGTTCCCTGCCCTGTGGAAAGACCAATGTCCTCCCTTCTCCGTCCATATCTAGGAAGGTGAACATCCAAACTGGCTAGGCCCCCACAAAGCCAGAACAAGAAGTAGGATCAAAACCCAGTGCCATTGTCCTTGGCTTCTCAGCAACCCTCATTGTCCGCCATATTCAGAGAGTCCGGTTTTGTCCCATGCTTTTTCAGTCACAATCCAGCTGGCTTTGGTGAGCTCCCAATAGATCAGCCCCACTGTCTCCGTGGGTGGGTACACCCCTCTTGGTCCTAACTTCCTTGCTCATCTTCTCCCTCCTTCTGTTCCTCATTGGGACTTTGGGAGCTCAGTCCAGTGCTCCAGTGTGGGTCTGTCTCTATCTCCATCCATCGCCAGATGAAGGTTCTATGGTGATATGCAAAATATTCATCAGTATGGCTTTCTCAGTTCTATAGCTCACATTTGTTTTTCCTTATAAGCTCTATAGCTCCCATGGAGACATGAATAGATTCCAATCTAGGTTTGGTATATATTTCTGAGTTCTTGGTATAGTTATGAATAAGTCGATTTTGTAGTATTTTATGGTTTATTTTCATATCCTACATCTGTTTCTTTCTCTTTTGCAGAACCTCAAAACTTTGAACATCATGACTATCTTTTAAACATTTGTAAAGCCAATTCAGAGAGTAGAGCAGACACTGGGAGTTAGAAGAATTTAACCTAATAAGATCTCAGAAGTATGAACCTGAAAATCAATAAAAAGCATTTTTCAGGGACCTCTACAGAATAAAAGTGATACATATATTGCAAAGCCAAACAATTCCTTTACAGAAGAGCTTGCCAAGTTTTATATGCTTTTATTTTTTATGTAATTAAAATTATATAAAAAAGAATTGTAAGAAAGAAAATTAGGCAATTAGGCACACAATAGTAGATAAATACTCTTGCTTTATTCATGTACATAAAAATTGAAAGTAACAACTTGGGGGCAATAGGATAATGCTAGAGTAATAAAAATAGATTATGATCTTTGACTAAAACATATAAAAGATAAATTTTAATATAAAAATCAAAAACATATTGCATTAAACTATTTATTTATTTTAACCCTACACACAGTTTACTCTCTTTCCTCTCCTCTGAGTCCCTCCCCCACCTACTGTCTACGTGCCCCAGCATCCATTCCTCCTCTGTTTTCTTTCAGGAAGTGCGGGCCTCCCACGGGTATCAAGCAAACATGGTATATCAAATTGTAGTAAGACTAAGCCCTTCAACTTCTATTAAAACTTCACAAGGTAAACCAATGTGAGGAATGGGATCCCAAAAGTTACTAAAAGAATCAAAGACCGTCTCTGCTCCCACTGTTAGTAACCTCACAGGAAGACCAAGCTACATAGCTGTCACATATATGCAGAGGGCCTAGGTCCGTCGGATGCAGTCTCTATGATTGTTAATTAAGTTTCTCTGAGTTCCTCTGAGCCAAGGTTAGCTGATTTGCAGGGTTTTCTTGTGATGTTCTTGACCTCTCTGGCTCCTACAATCCTCTCTTTGGTAGGATTCCCTGATCTTTTTCTAACATTTGCCTGCAGGTCTCTGCATCTGTTTGCATCTATTGCTGGATGCTGCCTCTCTGATGAAAATTGGGCTAAGTTCCGATCTATGAGTATAGCAGAATACCATTAGGATTTGTCACATTGATATTTACCTCCTCCAGTCATGTTTAGTTCTATCCTGCGTACCCAGGATCTGGGTTCTGGTGGTCTTGGTCTTCTAACCTCTGGATCTTGGAACTTCAGGCAGTGTCAGGTGTTGGCTCACTAATATGGAGTAAGTCTCAGGTGGGTCAATCATTTATTGGCCACTCTCACATTCTCTGTGCCATCGTTACCCCAGCACATTGCATAGGCAGGATATACTGTAGGTTGAAGATAATGTAGTTAAGTAGGTGTACCAGCCCCTCCCCTGGAAATTTTGCTTGGTCACAGAATATTAAATATTTTATTAAAGTTTAAACCACAGAAGTTTTTTCTGTTATGTTTTTGATAAATACATTAAAATAGAAAACTATAAAAATCACATATAGTTAAATATTACCCATGCACTTCATATAGTCTATATAGAAATGGAAAATGTCTTGAATCAGCAGAAAATATTGTCAACCATTTAATGAAAATATGAAATAGAACCAATTTGATCTAAAAATTGTAGAAGACAGGAAAAATATCCAGGTTTAAAAGGATAATTGATAAAAACAAAAATTAGAGAAATAAAATATCAAAAGAAACAAAGAGCAGAAGAAAAGATCAGGAACCAGTGCAGTAAGAACATTAACAATTCGCACTATGGAAGAAGCCTACATTTAATTCATTTCCCACAATCATAAAATCTCCTTTTCCCCAAATGATCTCATCTATAATTAGTGTCATTTCACTACTTCTAGATTTCCAGATGCTAAATATTCTATAAAATTGTTACAAAAGTACATTCTAATCGCACATTCAATATTTAGTCTTCTCTCTGAACAAATGAATAATAAAACGAATCTTGACATAAGGAGCCTGTATTATTAAGGCAAACAATTAAAATGCAAATATAAGATTATCAAACAAATATAGAAATTAAGTAAATATGAAAACATGTCAGCTGGCAGTGTTTTATTTTGTTTGCTTTTTTTTCAAAATATGGGGGCAGAGTGGGGATACTTCTATTCAATTAAAGGTAAAAAAGGGAAGTTTACATTTGCAGATTACTAATATTATCTTTGTAAACAGTTTATTGGAGCGAGATGCATAAAATTAGACACATAACTGAAACATAAAAGACATTTGAAGAGATTCAATATAAACAAAAAACTAGTTTCCTAGAATCATTTGTCCTAGATAGGAAATATGAGTTCAGGAGGATTTGTTGTTCAATACAATGAAGGATAGAGATTATTCTCTCTTGGAGGACAAAATAAAGTCATAAAATTCAATTGATAGTTACATCAAAGTCTTAGGAAAGGTATACAATAAGACTGGAGGAAGACCTTATCAGTGTCATTTTATGTCCCATAGACAGCTGCCTATGTTCTGCCTTGTTTGCCCTAGAGAATTGCGACTGAGTGACTTAAATTCATTTCTGGTTACAGTAGTGGTTAAGAAAGTTTTATAAACAACCAAACAATTGAGAGTAGAGTAGGTTTTGATCTAAGTAATATAATTATTTAGAATGCTTGTGTTTACATTCTACAGCAAAGAATTGTCTCATGATATATTTGAAATAATTAAATGAGTCTATAAACATACCTTACTAAACTTTACTGATCTCATGTAAATTAGAAAATGACAGAAGCACTCCAAAATAGATAAAACATTCTCAGAAGTAAACAATATTAGGGCAATTCTTCTTCCAGTCTGTAAATATCTCTCTGTCTCTGTCACCTTTTGTCTGTCTATCTGTCTCTCTCTCCTTCTCCTTCTCTCTCTTTGACGTGTGTATGTGTGTGTGTGTGTAGAATATGAATATTCCATTATATGTTATGTATTCTATAGATGGATTATATTCTATATATTTTATATATATTCAAACCCTGCTCTGCAGATATTTCATATAGCTATTAATAAGATTAGCTTCTGCTGGGCAGGATTAAATTGGGATATTTTATTTCAGTTTAAGAACTTTAAGCAACTTGTGTAAATTCTCCATAAAAGTCAAAGGTGGATTGGGGCATGAACTTATTCTATTAGATTAGGATGTGTCCTCTGACCACTACAGGCCTTTAAAACATTTTAATAATACATGTTGCCTAGCTTGAGACATACAGTCCTGGAGTCATTGATCTGAGTGGCCTCAGAACATAATTTCACATTACTTACGGAATAAATTCTAAATGCACTAACAGCGTGTCAAAGGTCCTCTCAAGGAAAGACCTACATACAGTTCTATACTTGATTAGGCTCTTTAATAATTGATTTTATTGAGCTATACATTTTTTCTCTGTTGTCTATGTTATTAAAATATTGCGTTGGCCTCAGAAAGAGAATTGCATGTCTGGCAGTACAAATGTCCTCAAATATAACATATTTAATTTTCTTAACAACTACAACCATTTAAAACCTGTTTGCTTTGAAAACCAGGGTGAAGCATTTAGAATCTCAATTTACAATTCTCTTGTTAAATTTGCAATGTATGTCTAACATCTACTCATTTACTCTGTTTTTACCTGCTAATGTGGTAGTTTTATGGTATATTTACTGGTAAATCTCAACTAGGTTTGTTTTCTTGATGAGTTATTAAAATTACCCCTTGACTATCAACTAAGACAATATATTATATACTTGTTACAACTATGATGCTTTTCATGAGAAGGTGAAAACTCTTGAGAACTCCTTAGATGCAAACAGAACTTAAGTTCTTATTATGAGCATGAATGGTTCTAATGACTAGGTAATAAATCATCTTCTTCAAGTATTATATTATTTACTTTTGACACAATGGAATGAAAATTTAACAGAGGTTCCAGATGACATGTTATAAAAATAATTTAAAAGATAGATAGCTATGTATTCAGAATATATAACCATTGAACATTTTTTTAAAAAGGATCTACTTGTAATAAAGCAGCTTCTTCCACCTTCTTTTTCAATTATATTTCCTTAGCACATAAAGAAAGATGTTAAGAACCAAAGTGATGGTGATTATTGTCTCATTCTACAAACAAGTAGTAATTATACATGTTCCTTATGAAAATACTATCAAGTTAAATATGAGATTTTTAAATTGTAAATACAAATATTTAATACAAATTTACAGAACTATGATTTGAGTTTATCATGTCTCACTACTAATTGTATTAAGAATATGATTTCTTACGGTTTTAAAGTCTACATTACACTAAATTAGAAAATCTTAAAGAAATGGGTGAATTTCTAGGTGTATATGTCCTGCAAAATCTACACAAGATAACGTAAGTAATTTAGACATATCTACAGCCATAGCCAGATTGAAGCAATAACAAATTATCTCGAAAATATAAAGACAAAATCTAAATAAATTTATGAATAAATCAGGTAAGTGAAATTCGCATACTAAAATTCTATAAACCAGAGGAAAAAAGTTTTTCAAATGCTTTTTATAAAGCCTAAATTAATGTTTGCAAAATAAAGATACAAGAAAAATAAAAGTTACTGACAAAATTATACAGAACATCCAAATCATACGTTTGTATACATAACTTCTATTTTTTGTTGTGTCTTTACTCTTTTGTTTGTTTGATCAGTGTATCTCTTTTATATAGCTCAGGCTGTTCTGTAACTTTCTCTGTATATCAGGCTAGCCTGGAACTCACAAAAGTCCATCTGTCTTTGAGTTCTTGGAATGTCATTAAAGACATTAGCAACCACTCCCTGATTCTCCATGATATTTTATTTATTTACTTATTGTTATTTTGTTTCATACGTAGGTGTAGGTGAGGTTGCCTGTGTATGTATCTCTACCTTGTATGCATTCCTATTATGTAGAGAGGCCAGAAGAAGATGTAAAATCCACAGGGACCAGTTACAGGTAAGTGTGAGCAAGCATGTGGATGCTGGGAACTAAATGTGGTTCCTGTCCAAGAGCAGCCAATGCTCTTCACTGCTGAGTCATCTAATAAGATCCAACCTAAAGTGCCACTTGTGTGGATATATTAAACAGTAGACAGTATAGGGTGTCAGATCCCTTGGAGAAATGTGACAACAAGATGTGTTCCACCTGATGTGTTGCTGAAGACTAACTCAAGTCATTTGGAGAGACAGTGAGACCTCTGAGCCATGTCTCCAGCATTTGAATTTCACTCTTCATGTGAGATTAGCTGACAAAAAATTTAACAAGATTTTCAATCAATAAATTTCATATTTAAACTTTATTTCAGAAAAAAAGTTCATTGCAGAAGCAATATGTTTATTTTATCAAAAGAAAAAAAAACAAACAAAACAGAATAAAACATGTAACAATATGTTACTGAGAGTAATATTATAATTATATATTTAAGTAAAATACATGCAAAAATGAGTTCAAGAAACAAACATCATTCTGTTTGTATATCATCAAATGTCTCAAAATTGTGACATAATTTAATTATTAGGAAGTTTATTGACATGAGAGAGTATAAGAGGAAATGAAAAGGAGGTGAATATCATTAGAGTACATAGAGGCATGTACACTATCACAAAAACCCACTGTCTTCTATAAAGAAAATAAATATATGATCCTTTCGAAATCAAAGATGTTTCTGATAAATTAGGTTCTAGATGTCAAATAAATAATAATAAAGGAAGGTATAGTTTTAGAAACAATTTTTAATAATCTGAGTTCATATATATATATATATTTAAGAGATTTACTTTATATACTTCTCTTAAGCATTATAGACTTTCTTGAAACTGTGTCTCTCTACCATAACAGACACATTTAGTAAAATATATTCACACAGGGATTATTTTCTACAATTTGGATAAGAATCTGATCAAACACAAAAGATGAAAGTTCTATTATTTTTTTTTGCTATGCCCAGAAATCTTGATAAGACCCAACCCCCATACAAGCACACTGCAGTTACTTCCTAATGCTTACCACTAACTAAGCTGTTGAGGCAGATTCTAAAAAGCAACATGTAGCATAACTGCAAATTTTCAACAACTCTGGGATGCTCCTTTAGGAAGCTAAGTGCTATTCGATAGATGACAGTTGAATTGAAATGAAACAAAATATATTTCCTAAAAAAATCATACGTATTATAAAATGCTGCTGTTTTTCTTATGATGGTTAGAATTTACTTAAAAGTTTATAAGGTTAAATCTAAGTCTGGGATTGAAAGCCTTGTGAATAAATATGAAAAAAAGATAATATATGTTAGAATGGAACTTGCTTCTGCCATTTACCAATGTTGTGTGGTGTCTTGTTTGTGTGGTGAAGGGGCAGCAAGATGGACTCTTCTCAAGGCCCTTCTATTACCTTACTAAATTTTATACTATAAATAATAAAGGAAAATATCTCTTTGGAAATAATGAACACTAATTTGAAAGTATTCTAAGTTTTTGTTTTGTGACATATATTTAATACATTTCAACAGTTGCCTTTTGAAATATACAAAGAGCTAAATCTTTTTTCCTCCTCTAGTGTCATGACTTGTCAATGTCGGCATTTAGAACAGTTTGTCAGTAGAGGAGAGATAACTAGCCATCAAGTTAAGGCTTTTTAGTTTAAATATTCCATTAGTGGTGCAAGCCTTGTATACACAATTTCTTAAGCCATATTCAGTTGTATTGAATTTACTATATTGGTCTAATGATTAGAGTGCTTTCTTTGAACTTTCTGTTTACCAACTAATAGCTATAAATTAGAGTATCTCGAGTACACAACCTTCATACAGTGTTGCAATTTTATTGACCCAATTATACTGTAGACTCAGAACCTGAAAAATGGATTTCAATGATTCTAGTAAATCACTATTTGTGCTTGGAATGATGATAATGCAAATTGCCATGCTCTGTTCATCTCCTTCAAACTAGGAAAGTATGAAGCAGCCCTGTAAAGTAGGGCAGAGATGAGAGGCCAACAGTCTCCAGAGAGAGAGGAAAAAAATAAAAAAAGAGGGGAAAAAAAAAGAGAGGCTTGATGTTTGATATATTTCAGCCCTCAGGACCTGAATATTCCACTTGCCTTTGTGTTCCATAAAACAGTATCATATGTGTATTCATTTAATTTTTTTAAATTTTTGTTCTATAGGGATTTTCAGAGTATTACACTAAAATTCAAGTTTTAAAGGAGTTAACCTTTATTATTTTTGATTCTGACATTTAAATTCAGTTTAAAATTATTTAAAGGTATAAACCTTGAGTAACAGGAATATTATAATGAGGTATAACGTGCAATGATAAACTTAAGAATTTCCTGATACTTTCTGGCAACACTGACACAAAAAGAAAATGAAGATATTAGAGAGAATTGTTGAGCTTTAAATATCAAAAACTTAATATTTTAACTTTGCTTTTAATTCTAATTTGATTTAGACTACCTCCTAAGACAAATAGTAGAGTTTTTTGTCTCTATTTCCAAATAATTAACTACACATAGCATTTCATTCCCATTACGTTTAGGAAGCAATAAATCAAAACACTGATTATGCAGATTCAAATAACGTTTTAGAAGCAACCTTGTTTTGCAGGCAGGTATTATTATATTTTATCAGTATTTCATACAAAATAGGTCCAAGATATTATATTTTAAATAAGAGTTTACATTTGATTTTATATGCATTGCATAGCTCTACAATTTATTTTAAATAACAATTTGGAAATAGATAACAAATAGATTAATATAACTACCTCAATTATATAATGCAAACCTGAGTGAGGAATGTACATCATATTATATTATTTTAAGAGATGAGGCTTACTTTTGTAGAATGGACTAAAAATTTTAGCTTATAGATGAACTGATAGCAAATAATTCATCCTAATAAGGTTATGAAATATTATAAGAGAGAGCTAACTCTGAGCTATTTACACAAGGCCTAGGTCTGCGGTCACAAGCATTATATAAGAGCATAGGTTCACATTAGATTTTTATCTTACTAATCAAAGATTTGTGCAAGTTTATTAAGCATCCAAATTTCAATGTTTTTATGAGGTATAGTTAACACTCTATTATTTTTATCACAATGACAGGCATAGTGTATACACTTAATAACTTACTATCAACAGCATAAAAACTAATGAAAGAAAATGTATTAAATTAATAACATGACTAAATATAATCATTGTATTCTTATAATTAAGCTATCATCCTCTCAGTATGGGCTATTATTAAAAACACTGTATGTTATATAATGTAAAATGAAAATCATAAGTCTTTAAAGAATAATTTTGGAAAGAAATACTCAAATGAGTCATGGCTTTGATTATTTTTAATCAGCAAGGACCTGCCAGTTCATTTTTAAATTATTTGCTCAGTGTACACAAATTTTCAATTTACCTTACAGCTCTGTAAAATGGTCTATTAAAATGATGAATTCTATACTTTGATAAAAGCCATGAGCACATGAATATTTCATTCATATGAGCTAGCATACCAGATTTTCTATATATAGCCAATACTATGATAAAAAATTGACATCCCAGATAATGCGGAATCACCTTTAGACAGCCTTTAAACTCAAAATTTCTGAATCAGAAAAACATACCTATTTTACCAAGTAATTTTGGCTTTAAACTTATTCTTTTTATTTTATTAGCTTTTTTACTCTGTTGTCCATAAGAATTGTGATAATTCCCATTTCCAACAGCTGTGCACGTGATGCCAATTTCTCTGCCTCCTTACCAACTGTGATTATCTTTTATCTTTAGTATAAAAGGCACCGATTTCAATAGCTGTGAGGAGAAACTTCTTTGAGATGTTAATTTGCACTTCCTAGACTATTGGTGAGGGGGGCATAACATCAATTTATTAGTCAATTGTATGGCTACCCCATCAACATAGATTAGTTATAATACATTATACATTTCAAAATTATTTTATTTCTTTTTTAAAATTTCTTTTGTTTTTTTAAAAGAAACCAAGCTATATTTTCATTATACATACCAATAGCAATTCCTAGAACTTCCCTCTTCCCATGTGCTTCAGATACTGCCCACCCCACCCCCTGTGCATATATTAGAGAAGGTAAGGCACATTGCTTTGACAAAGGTCCAAGGTCCTCCCTTCTATATCTAGGCTGAGCAAGGTATCCCTCCAAAGAGACGAGGTTCACAAAAAGCCAGTACAAGCAGTAGCAATAAATCCCGACTACCAGTGGCCCCACAGTCTGCCCAGCCATGCAACTGTCAACCATGTTCAGAGGGACTAGTTTGAACCCATGCTTGTTCCTTTCCAGTCCTGCTGGTGTTGGTGAGCTTTTGTTAGCTAAGGTAGACTGTTTCAGTGGGTGCTCTCTCTTAATCCCCTCAGTGTTATAGCAAGCTCTTGGTCTCCTCAGTATTAGAGCAAGCTCTCAGCTCTTAGGCAGGATGTGGCTAGTAGTAGATTGGATGGGCTGCTGAATGAGTTTGGGTTTGGGAGGAGCCTACCCACAGGAAACTCCCTGCTGGCTGGTTAAAAAAGCCAAGGGAGTAGTTCAGGGTTTTGTCCCACTGTGGAGGTCTTAGAGAGTGGTGTGTCCTTCTGTGTGGCTGTTCACTCACCTCTTAAATCTCCTCAATATTGAAACAAACAGTGTTTCACTGAGGTTGGAGGAGGATAGGCCCAATTATTCTTTAGAGTAAGTCATTATAGCATTGATTGTGAAGCATATTGAGTCAGATGAACTTGTAAACCTGAAGTTACATTGTTTTTAATATCCTGTTAGTGACTATTGCCTTGGAAATGATTTACTTTTACTTTCTACTTAGCATGCTGTGATGTATACATAACTGATTTTGATACATTTAATTTAAATATTGTGGAGTAATATGGGGTATATGTTACTTGCATATATGTTTTCAGGGCTAACTGTTGGACATCGGACAACCAATTGGTGTGTTCTTCCCTAGTAAAACCCACCTTTCCTTTTCTAGCTTTTCTCATTTGCTTAAAGTTCTTAAGGAAGGGCTGAGGCCTCATGGCCTTTTCCCTTTCCATTTTGTCATATCCATTTGTACTGTCCTTGTGCATTCTGCTCACATTTGTGAATTCATGCTGGTGAGACCATGACTGTAGTTTTTGTGTGCATATTTGCAAAAATGTTGTCAATCCCCAATAAATTATAATATAAATTATATAAATTATATTAATATAATTATAATATAAATTATAGTTTATGAACTATAATCTGCACCTGTATTGTTGGTAACATTTTCACAACTTGTTATCCACTCTTAATTTCTTTACTATAAATTCACTTATTTTGCTGTAAGCCCTCAGAAATTTGCTGTTTCTGACTGGCAGTGTCGTCTAAACTAAAGTTTCTGAAGAACTGGGACACAGTTGACTTGTCATAGATTTCCATTGCTGTTGTCAAACACAGATACTTGCTTGCACAAGGTTGCCACCATGGGTCTTCTGTGTTATAGACATTTTCCCATTCTTGCCTTTTATAGGAGGAACAAAATTCTCCTGGTAGTTAATGTCAATCACACAAGCAGTAAAATAAAACTCTTTTCCTGTCTAAACTTCCAGTTCAGCAATATGCACATCCCATGGTAGAATCAGTTTTTACTTCAGGCCAATGAGGTGCAAAGCCCTGATCATAACATGCAAAATCTTTGTTTCTAGAAAGAAATATTTAGGGAATCTATTAAATGGTGTCATTTTTGTTTCTAACACTTAATTCCCACCTTGAAAATATGAGTTGTGAGGGAAAGAGCAGCTTGCATCTGCTTCCGCCTTAGATGAAACACTGCTTTCTAGAATACATTGCTACATATTTTCAAGCTTCAGAATTTCATTTCTTCTTTCTGTAAAACTAGCATCTCCAGAATACTGGAGAGCACAGTGAAGCCTGCACCTGTCAAGGCCAATGTTGAGCGGGTATTGGAAGGTCTTATTTGCTGTTAAATTCTTGCTGTATAGTATATTGACCAAAGGGCATGTTGTATTCAATACCATGATAATAATAATTAATAAAGAAGAAGACAAAGTCTAAATATGTGAGTTATAAGAAAGCTTTTTAGAGAGAAAAGATAATTTCGCCTTTATAGACAATGCATGCACCAAGTAGTTATGTTTAGCTGGTGATTATTACTTTGTTGTTTTCAGTTCCAAAACCTCTTAAATAAAATAAAATAAAATCTTATTGGGTGTATTATGCAACACTTTGTGTCAATTAGCCCCAGTCATTTCTTGAAGTGTAATCATATTAACTCAGAAATAAGAGTCATACAAGACAACTATTTTTCAATCTTTAGGATAATGAGTGAGAAGTTTTATGTTGCTTTATGTTCTCACCAATATTTCTACTGCCAGCCATCTTTTTTTTCTGTTTGTCAGATGTCTTAATTTTATAGTAGCCATTATGGTATTCACTTGGCTGTACTGGTTCTTCTAAACACCTAATCTTTCCAAATGTTTATCAGTCAGTCACATTTTTTTTTAACTTAAATAGTTGATTTCTCCAAGAGCTTATTAGAAGTGTTTGGTTCACTAAGGGGCAGGGACGCTGCTTAGGACTGTGTAAGGTATCTTCAATGGAGAGAAGAGGTAAGGAGTCAGACTCAAAGAGAAATTTCCATATTAAATGTCACTTTCTCTGGGGACTTTGTATTTATTTAAGGGGTGGTGATCTAATCTCTAGTTTACTTTTATAAAAATTTAAATTAATTATTTACTTCCAGATGAACTCCAGTTTCTATGTGTGTGTAAATCCGAGGAAATAAAGTGTTGGAAGGAAAGTGAGGGTGAATTTTGGGAGGAGTTAAGGGAAGGAGTTAGGGATAAATAAAATCAAAGGACATTATTAAAATTTTTCAATGGACAAATAAAACTATTTATTTAAAAACAAAAATGGTAGCTTTTTATAATATTTGTATATTAAGTAAATATATTATTTTTCTTGTGTACAAAGCTGTAAACATTAACAAAATGTCCATGATATGTAAAATTGGAGATTATCTACCCCTCATTATGGAAACTTATCTTTGACATAGACACAATCGACTAAAGAAGCCTAGAGACTATCAAAATGGAGAGCTGTGGAGCCAGTTCCCTGTGAATGCATTTACAAAAGGTGCCCACACCTATGCTTCAGGAAACATTGTTGCAAAGCAGATAGGAAGAGTGTAAGAAGTATATAATCATGGAATTTGTGGTGAGATTTGTTTCTAATAATGCCAGAAGATACAGACATGGGCAGCTCTCACCAACATGACTGTACAAATGTATGCTGGATAAACAAGAACCAATGGGCATTCGAAATTGCAAAGAGAAAACCAGATGAGTACTCAGTCCCACAAAAATAACTTTAGCCACAGAGGCAAACTGGTAACAGGAAATGTGGTATTTTACTAAGGAAGAGCACACTAAATAGTTGTCCAGTGCACAAAACTCAGGGATGAAACATACATACAAGTAACATTATATATATAAACAGGTAATATTTAGGTGTGCATGTGTACATTTCCATACCAAAAAAAAACAGTAACAAGTAGTAAAAAAAGAGTCCATGAATTTGAAGATATAGAGTAGGAATATATGGGAGGGTAGGGAGGGAAAAAAGGGAATGGAGAAATATTATAATTGTATCATAATCTTTAAAAAGACAAACCAACATGAAACAACTCCTCAAAAGAGTCTAGTGATTGTGAATAATTCAGATAATCACATATTTGAATAGAACTATGTTATAAATCTTACCTATGATGTAGGAAAAGCACTATTAAAATTAAAAAAAAATAACTTCCCTTTAGGGAATGCATAACAATGAATAAATGCTATTTCAAAAGGGGAATAGAAATATTGCCCGTTTCATTACTGAGAACATTTATCCAAACCCAACAACACAGAAAGGGCGTGTATTGATTGACAGGATATAATTTCAAGCATGGAGCTGATAAACATTTGGACATTTACCTTAGGAATCATAGCATTTCTGGTTGCTTGGAGGAGAAATCACCTCTTCAATTCAGGTACGCCTTGAAATATGTGCAACTGAAAGCATTGTAAGCATTCAGGTGGATCCATATGCAGCAGAGCATGCAATGGTCTGTAAGTTCATTGGTGAGTATGTTCAATGTTATCATGCTACACATATAGGGACAGGGAATGCTGTCTTTTAAAGACAATAACAACAAAAAGACAATAACATTTTTATAGAAAATAACATTGTAAAATGTATAGCTATTTCAGTGTTCCCTTCTGGCTAAGTAAAACTAAGTAGAACTAGAGACATGAGAAATAAGAGACTGTGGACAATTTGTCTGTAGATTAACAACACATATTAATAAGGACATAATATTTGTTGAATAATGATAAATGTTAAACCAATATGAAAATATTATACACACAAATATATAATTTGTGTACTTATGTATGTGTGCATATAGTTCACCATGGCTGTGATGAGCAATAGGACATGAACTACCCGGTTAACACATCATGGTTGGAATATACTTCTGTAGAGATCTTACCCATTAATGGAATATAATATCAAATAGTTTAATAACATTGTATGGGTAAGAACAGGATGAATATTGAGAGGGAAACCAAAGTTTTGCAAGTTTTTATTAATCTATTCTTTATAATGTTTTTTAAAAGAATATGTGGTATCAGATTTGTTAAAAAATGTGTCTCTTGAAAAATCTTGTATTGTTTTATTGCATTTTATATTATAAATACAAAACAAAATATTAAAAAAAATTGAATTTTTAATAATATTAAATTAGCAAGGCTAATTATTAAAACCCAAACCTTCAATGTTTCATTGTATTTTGCCTCATTTTTATATAACTGCATTAACCTTCTCATTTGTTCCTGTCGTTCCCAGGGCTCTTGCCTGTAAGATAACTTCTGAAACATCCTCCTAAGGCGGTATTCCTTGTTTCAGACAAATCTCTCTAGTCAGCTCTGCAGAGTAAACTTGCTCCCAGCTATGCAGTTGTTATATAGAGTTCATAAACTATTCTACCCTGGAGTGAATTTGAAAGAAATATTACTTAAAGGTAGAATATGATATATTCTTTGGATTCTATAATGGCACAATAAGTAGACCAGTGGGTGCATTTAGCATGAGAGTCCGGAGAAATGAAAGACTTGGGAAGTAGCTGGCATCAGGAACAGCAGCTTTAAGGACTGATAAGCAAAGAAAGCTCACAGAGTGCAGTGTCAAAGCCCCTCAAATTTCTAACAAGATGATATTTCATAAATGTCCCTATAAATGCGAAAGGACACAACAAAAATAATCATAGGAAAATAAACATTATCTATTCTTTGATTGATTCTCGGGAATCTATTGTTTTTCTCCTACTAGGGAGCAGAAGTTTTCTTAAGGTACATGAAGTGTTTCGGTGCATCTGCATTCTAAGCTAGGAAGACTTCTCATAGGTAAATACATCCCGCATATTTCCCCAAGATTTTGAAATAATCAACTTGGTACTTATTCTTTATTGAAAATTGTGCTTAAATATTTTAATATCAAACAGTGGTCACTCGATTGGACCAAACAATATAATGAAAATTCTACAAATTCTTCAGATATTGTCACTTATAAATTTAATATCTTGACCATCAAAAATGTCAATATGTCACTGACTTTTAAAGTATACTGGGAAGTGTGTACTAAAGAAAAAATGTTTCTGTTTTTGTTGTTTTTCTCTCTGTTTGAATTCTGTTGCACTTGAGGCCACATATGACAGATACTTTAGAAAAAAATTATTATAAAAACTGTGTCCAAATTGATATTTATGCTCTAATTTTCATATTTTATAACTTTATGAAATTATCTTATTTTAAGAAATAAACGCACATATGTCTGTTTTCTTACTTTAGTAGTTTTGTACACATATGCATAGTTTTCAAAATTATAAAAATAAAATTGTCCTATGTTGCAAGTATTTCTGTTAAATAAACACTACTGTATGTATTTATATCAGGAGTTTGTGTTTGTATAGAGAATGAGAGTATAGGAGAATATAGTAGTATATTATTTGTACTTTAATAATAATATCTGCCTTAAGATCAGAGGACAAAGCAGCCACACTTTTCAGGCACACAGGCCAGGGAGTGGTGGCACACACCTTTAATCCCAAACTGGTAGCAGAGGCTAGTGAATCTGAGTTCAAGGCCACCTGGGCGACACAGGATTGACCCAGAAAGAGATCCAGGTGGAAGTGGTTCATACCTTTAATTCCAGTATCACAGCACGAATGAGGTAGAGAGAACAGTTTGGCTGGGCAGAGGGAGGATTATAAAGGTAAGAGCCAAGAAATCACTAGAGTTTTGAGGGTGAAGTTTGAAGTCTGAGGTTGATGGAGAACACTTCACAATTGCCCCTTTATCTGACTCTTGGTAGAGGTATGATCTTTCTTGTGGCTTGCCTGCTTTGCTTCACTGATCTTCAGCTTGAACCCTAATCATGGTTCTCTGGCTTTTTATTATTCGTACTGCAGGAAAGTATGAAATCACAATAACTACATAATACTTTCAAATATTTTCTAATTAATATTATGAATTCTATTCCTCATACGTAAGTTATTACTAATGTCTCAGTTACTCATGTTGAGTATATCAAAAGAATTAAGACCTGTGAGCAATTCTATAGGAGAAAATTCCCCTAGTTTTAAACATGTTTAATAACTGCATACTTCACTAGCCACAGAGAAGATTTAATATTTGAAATTTAGAGACTATGATTAATGGAGAACATTTTTAATTCATTTTATTTTGATTCATTGAAATACAAATTTACATAACAACTTTTGTCAAGTGACAACTGAGACACATATTCCAGTTACATACAATTTTTAATAAATAAATGCAATTCCAAAATGTATTTCTTTTTATAACTGAATAAGAGCACTTAAAAGAGTCTATGGAAATGTTTCTGGCGAATAGATGGCAAAATGGAAAATGTTTCATGACATTTTATAGATTCATATTTTTCATACATATATGCTTACAAATACCACAGGTGAGGAAAAAGTAGAACCACCTCGAAAGGCTGTACATTGATAAAAGAATTAAAAGAGTTTATGTAACTTTCAGGAGAGAAGTGGTGGTCTTTTACATTTATTCTTCACTGTTATCTTCTTTATGATTCCAGCCACTAGAACAATTTAGTCTCTTTGATTCAGCACTTACTTTTACTGATCTTAATTCCATTAAGAAAATATTACATTATTCAAAATAAATACAGAAATTTAATAATCTCTGGAATCTTATGTAAAATAAAATCATACTACTTTCTAAAACTTATCAGAGTAATTATAGAAAGAGAATACTAATTTTCTATAAAGGGCAGTCAAACAAATGCCTCCTGTTCTATGGAATCCATTGACATTTAGACATTTAAGAAGTTCACAAAACCTTGTGATACTGTATAATTTGATAAACTTATTATCCTAATTCTATATGTTAAAAAGTACTTCAAATATGTTATGGCGATAATATAATAACATTAATAACATTTTTATTTTGATCTGAACACTTAAAATTTTTGAGACTATAATTTAATTGTAATATTTTTCCTCCTCTTTTCTCTTTTAAAAGTTACCCCCAAACCCTCTTTTCTCTCCTTCAAATTAATGGCCTCTTTTACATCAATTGTTATTGCATGCATGTATGTATATGTATATCCATATGTAGTCTTAAATATAACTTATTTAGTCCATATAATCCTACTTATACCATGTACCCATAATACTTTTAATAAGAGTACATTACCATTTCAATATCATGTAGTATACTATGGAATCGTTATGCATTTATATCATAAATTTTATTTTATTTGACCATCACTAAGCTATTATTTCTATACCCCTAATGATGGTCCACTTTTTTTGCAAAAACACCATGCACTCACTATAAGACTAACCTTTTTAACTCTATATTAGTTATATGAGAAAAATACACCTCATGTATGCATCTTTTTGAACCTAGCTTATTTTACCAACATGATGATTGTGGGTTCTATCTTAAAATAATATAATCTCATTGTTTTTATTGGATATATAGTACTCCAAGGTGTTTATGTGTCACATTTTATAAATTCTTCATCTGTTTACTAACACATAGTGGTTCCATATCTTTGATGCTGTGCAAAGTGCTTCTAGGACAGATGTGCAAGGTGTATTATGTTATAGTGACACAGATACCTTTGTGTGAATACCCCAAAGGGATAAGATTGAATCACACGGAAGTGAAATTTTTGTTCTTTCAGGAATTTCCTGATCCCCACAAAAGTCAGAAAACATTTGAGTTCCTTTCCTCTCTAGCAGTTTGATATTTCAGGACTTTCTGTTTTATAAGTATATGTATAACAAAAATATCCTTGCCTGAGTCCTGAATAATAGATCCTCCTTTAAAACTATGCATTCATTTCTCACACAATACTCACTGACAATGAGTTCCTCTCCCTTTACTGCTCTCAGCCCCTCCATATACTCTGTTCCCCAGTTACACTCACTATACCTTGTTCCCCAGAAAAGAAACATCACCCAAATATGGAACAACAAAATACAAAAAAAGGTACAAATTCTCATATCAAACAGAGGAGAGAAGCTTACAACTTATGTTTAAAATTGTGATCACTATATCACTTTTAAAGAAAGTGCGTTCAAGAATCTGAATATGAGGTATTCAAATCTTGATTTGAGATAGTAAATCTCCAACATCTGGAAGACCTTGAAGAGAAAGAAGAATAATTTGGTGGTGTCTCTATTTTCCTTGTATCTTAACCATTTTATGAAGAATGAAATCAGTACTCCACTCTCTCCTCTGACATGATTGTAATGGGTCAAAAATACCACCCTAAATCCTCCCATTTGAAGCCACTGAAATTTGCTTAAGATTGAGTAATGGTAAACAACACTCCAAGCACAGATTTTTTTTCATGCACAAGTAACCTACAGTAAAAATGAAAAGGCCTTTAATTGGCAAAAACAAACAAACAAAGAAACAAACTTCCTTTGACTAGTCTCACTATTATCTGACAATCATTGAAATACAAGTTTGTCAAAACAGAAATCTTTCATATCTGCCCTATTCATTATTACAGCACAATGACTAGATGGCTGTTGGAATATAAGTATTTTAAATAATCAAATGAATAAATTGATCATGTAAAGAATAGCATGTATTAAATTGCAGAAATTAAAGTATTTTGACTTTGTAGAGCCACAAAATATAATGAGACCAAAAACATATGTTATGTGTGCAAAGATTGAAAACTTTGAATTGTCAACTAGAGTTATTTCAAGTGAAGATAAACTGGGTTTCAAAGCTAACAAAGCTATTGATAGAAAAAATATTCTCATGAGGTAATAACTGTGTATACCTCTGTTTCTACAAGAGATTTGGAACAAGCTTCTTCATAAACTAAGGAATTTGTATCAGGGAAAAATGTAATATATAATAAAGAGGAAGGGTGTGAGATTTGTCTTGTATGGTAATCATGTTTTTCAGGATGTCACATTTTCCAGCACGAGAAACATCAAGGGATGAAATATAATGTAGTATATAGATTATTAAAAGTTAGGAGAACATAAAAAGATAATTTACAGAACTGAGCAAAGATATTAAGTAGAAAAGAAATTAGAAATATTACATAATATTGTAAGATGTAGTATTACAGTGGAAATTTTTTGCAGTTCACCTAATAAAGAGAGAATAAGATTGTAACATAGGTATGTAAAAGGAGAACATGTGTTACAGCCAAGGAATTGGTATCACATTGTGTTTGTGTAACCCCTCGCTGATCACAAAAGATACCCTATTGTGTGAATTGATAACTTTGTATATACATTTAGTAACCATGCTCTAATCACCTTATTTTTCATGTATTTATTATAACTTCTCATGGAGATCATGTGTGACTCTTATTTGCTGGTTTTTTTTTTCTGTGAAGAGACATTTCTGTGAAGAGAAATACAAGAAAACATTTAAATGGGGGCCTGCTTACAGTTTCAAAGGGTTAATTCATGATCATCATGGCAGGAATACTAGCTACAGGCAAGCAGGCAGGCATGTTACTGGAGCAGTGGTTGATGGTTCACATCTGAGGAGCAAGTAACAAGCAATGTATTAGCAAGACTGGGTCTGGTTTTGAATTTTGGTATCTTATTGCCCACTCTACCCCAGAGTAATATATGTCCCCTAAAAAGGCCATACCTCTTCCAACAAGGTCCCAGTTCTTAGTTTTTCCCCAAATGTTTAATGCTGAAAGACTAAATGTATCATTCTTTTAGAAGCATCCTCCCCGAAACCACGAGAGTGACTTACTCTTTATTTATTTACTATCCAATGATTATCAGTGTACATTAACTCAATATTCAGTTATTACTAAATTATAGGATGTGTCCCTAGGTTGACTCAGTTTTGCCTATTATGCTTTTAAGACACCTTGTGTCTTCTTAGGCATTGCCTCCTTCAACATGTAATAAACACATGGCAATCAAAATAAATTATCTAAATATAAAAAATTATTACTTTTCCAAAATTGTCCTGTCTTCAGTCTCTACGCTCCACAGCCTTTTTAGAGCAAGGTGTCTCACTGACTCCCTGTTTATCAATGTGGGTGTTATTGTTAATGCTGTATGAAAATGTATCTACAGTCTAATTCCATGGTTCAGTAGCTTCCCAGTAAAGCACTGTTCCTTATTTGTATGCTTCACTACACTACAGACCCATGCAAGTCTTCGCTTTGCTGCCAGGTCCATTATAACAGCCCTATAAACTTCTGTTGAATCAATACCCAGATTCCTTCCTATGTCTTGGGAAAGGAAGAATGCTTTCAAAGATTTATAAAAGTAGTAATGCCCAAAACAAAACAAAAGAAAAGAAAACAGAAGACTAAATCCGGGAATACCTCACCAGAGTAGGAATTAATTATGAAGCTGCCAAAATTATATTATAAGACACTGGCTATATTTGAATGCAGTATAACTTATTCTTTCCAAAGGGAATAATGATTTTCAATGGTTGTCCTAGTTATAATCAGAGTAATCAAAGATCCCTGAAACTTGACTCAGGTATACTCTGGAGAATGTCTGTTGCAAGCTGAGAATAAATAATAGTGAATGTCACAACAAATTGCCTCAACATAGAAACTACAGAGAGGTCATTGAGATCACAAAACTCATTGATCTCCTTTGGCATTTAGCACAACGGGGAATAATGCACCAGGACTTTAATGTTTCCTGGGTTCCATGCTCTGTCTGAATTTTAAAGTCAATCTTTTAGACTTGATAACGGTAAAAAAAAAAAAAAGGTGTTGTATGCTACTTAGTAATCAAAATGGCATTTTCATTATTATCTGTGAGCTTTAAATATCTCCTTCGGGATTTTCCAAAGAGATTCAATTTCACTTGAACAAAATTTATTTGAACCAGATAGCATAAATAAAGGCATGGCCTCAAAATGTTTCCTGAAAGCATCAGGGGATATAGTGTCAAATAGAATCTTTTCTATATTAGTTCTAAATAAATAAAATCCTTATTCTCTTAAAATGTTCTCTGGCCACAGCAATCAGTGCATTTGACAGACTTTAAATTGCAGAAATGAAGATAGGTGAAAATCATAAATTAAAATTATTTAATAAATACATATGTTTTTAACAAAAAGTAAATATTTTACTCATGTAGATCAATTCTTGTACATTAAAATCTGAAGCTCATGTCCTTACTGTTTTTCATATAAGAAATAGTTCCTTAAGTCTTAATATTGTTTCAATTTGTCTCAGATGCTCTAAAAATTTAAGTGTCATTTAAGGCCATGTGCCCCTCTTCAATTATCTCTATTATGTTCATTCACAAAGTAAATTGTCCCATTGGGCAATTTGGTCAACCACCTGCTTTTCAGCAACTCCTTCTCTTGTAAGTAACCCCCCATGCACACTCTTTTTTTTTTTGCCATCTTAAAATTTATTTTTTTTCTGGGAAATCTTTTTTTTTAAATTTATTTATTTATTAAAGATTTCTGTCTCTTCCCTGCCACCGCCTCCCATTTCCCTCCCCCTCCCTCAATCAAGTTCCCCTCCCTCCTCAGCCTGAAGAACACTTAGGGTTCCTCGTGTTAGTAATCACAATGAAGTCTTATTGATTCCCTGTGTTGAAACTTGGGGAAGTTCTTACTTTGATCTGTTATGAGTTCCCTTTCATTGTTGAGCTAATGTATGTGCTATGTTTCCCCAAGAATAATCACTTACACAATGATGGAAAAGGGTAAAATTGGGCAGGAAGCAATATGGGTGGATTTAATAAAAATGAAAGCATGAAATTGTCATAAAATAAAAATATTGCTCCTATTTTCTTGCAGATACTCGTCCATTCCAGCAGCATACAGATAGCAGTAGAATTGCAGAATTTGGGAATTGTTTCATTTTAAAATGTTATATTTTACCAAAGTACTTTCCAAAATGTCTAAGAAATTTTACACATATTTCAGGAGTGCAAAAATAAGAGGGATAAAACAAATACTCTTTCAAATAATATAGTTTCTGTTGGCAAATGCTACTGAACAGAGTTGTGAAATATAAAATTACAAATTCTCTAAAAGTCACTTTTATTAAATTCTATCAAAATATATTTTAATAATTATACAACACAATATATAATGCAGTACATTATGTAAAATTATATATATATATATATATATATGTATAGTGTAGGTGATAAATGCTGTTCTAACAAACACAATGTTATAAACAGTATATTGCCAAATTATCTGAGTGTCTGGAAAGCTCTAATTATATATGAACCTATGCTTTTGTGCCTGTAATTTTGCTATGAGATCAGGGATCTTTCTCACACATTGTGACATATTTTATTTACTTGAAAGACTGAATTTATTTTTATATCCCACTGTGTGATTTACAGCTATATAACAGCCAGCTCAGATCTTGACATTGTAAACTGATAATTAATTAATTACCACTTATAACCTCTGTGCAGACTCAGCAGAGGTCTTCTGTTAAATTGGATAGTGTTTACAATATCCCAAAGTAACGCATTTCACATACAAATATACACACTTCCCTTACATTTTAAGGCTTTGGCAATGTAAGTCTCTGAATATGACTTTTGTCACTATCCTTACCTCACCTTATCAAAAGACAATCAAATATTCTTGGGTTTGCACAATTTGAGAGAAGTAAGATATTTATTTAAAAGCTATAATTGCTTGCCATGTTCTCACATGAATTTATTTCCATTTTTAAAATAGTCCTCTGTTACATTGTTTAATTTTTTTAAAGTTAAATTCCATCATTTTAGGTTTTTTTTTTTGAGGTATGGATGGGGTCAGTGAGGGCAGTGTATCAAATGAGTTTCCTTAAACACAAAGATCAGTGAACTTCAATATTTAAAATTTATGACATGGACAAAGACAAGAAGAATGATAACTGAAGCTTCATGCAATAGTAGAGGAGGAGCAATCTCACAGTTATTCAGTATTCAGACAAAATATGTCACCAATAATCAATATTCTCCTTTGTGGTATTCATTCAACCTTAGATTTCCTCTCAAAATATCCTTGTATACATGCTCTATAACTTTAATAGAGTAGGTTTATTAAGCTAATGTATTTCTCTCCTACGCTAAACTCTATTGCAGTTACTTGTTTTCATCAGGTACAAATTGCTGAAAATGGCTATAGGTTTTGTGTGTCTGAAATTACAATCTCTATAATTATAGAAAAACATTCACATAACCCATGAAGAAATTTAAATTTAAATTAAGGAATTTTAAAGTAAGAATGTACATGTATTTTAACCTTTTGCAGACTCTTGATTGACAATGTTTAACAAAAGACCCATGACCTTTAAAATTAATTTTTGACACTGAACATCCTGTGTTAACATGAGTATACTTATGGCTAATAATCAAAAATAAATAAATTTTAAGAAGAGGTTTTTTATTTTTTATTTATTTTATTTATTATTATTATTATTATTATTATTATTATTATTATTATTATTATTATTATTATGGTTTTTCGAGACGGAGTTTCTCTGTGGCTTTGGAGCCTGTCCTGGAACTAGCTCTGTAGACCAGGCTGGTCTCTAACTCACAGAGATCTGCCTGCCTCTGCCTCCTGAGTGCTGGGATTACACCTGGCATGAGGCTTTTCTTCATATACTGGCACCAGTGTATACACAGGACCCAAGATTCTGGAATGCAGCAACCAACCTCCACAGTAGGGGCTTTTAAAGGCGAAGACCACAAGTTACATTCTTTCTAGTGCAAGCATAGGTCTTCTCGTGCAAACTAAAATTTTGTTTACAGAAGCACAAACAACAGCTTTCTAACACTATAGAAACAAGGAATATAATGTAGCTATGACAGTTTTTTAGAATCAGTTGAAATTTGGCTACCTGTATCACAACTTTATCTCAAGGAAAGAACGTAGAAGAAAAAGAGGTGGAAAGACTACAAGAATCGAATGCTGGGGTGGCAAGCAAAAACGGTTATATCTCAGAAAAGGATGACTAGCTCATAAACTCAGCACCTACCAGTCCTGCACAAGATCAAAGCAATCAACACTTTAGCATCAAGTGGAAAGGAGTTCATAAATCTTCAGCACAAACTGAGGAGTTATGAAGCTGGTAGTTTCTCAGCATAGGAGAAACAGTTTTCATTAAAGATGGTTCCTGGTAGGTTGACCAGAATTCAGTGGAAGATACCACACCAAGAAGTATAGAGACAATCCAAATTGGAGCAAATGAGTTACTAAACACCGGTTTCATTGGATTAACTCCCCTCAGCCGCATTTTGTAGGCAGCAGGTACACGAATGAAGTGCTGACTTATAAAGAAGAATCCAGACAATAGAAGTCTTTCAGAGTTAAATTATAAAAATGGGTTTATAAAGCTAGAAGCCACACACAAAAACATAATTCCAATTTTAAGTGGAATAATCAAATTTGAAAGTGTGCATATAGTATGATGTAGGTCAGAATACTATGTGACATAAGGGAAGAACAATAGCTATGGTGACAGGATTTGAGGGTTGTCAAAATGATTATTTATAGTAACAATTAACAAAAAGAGCCCATGAATTTGAGAGAGAGAGCCAGGTGGTATGGATGGAGAGGTTAGAAGAAACAAAGGAAAGGAGAAAAAGAATATAGCTACATTGATTTCTAAAATTAAAAATATCATAAAATCAGAAAATGAGTTGTTGAAGAATAATGTCAATACATAAAATATTATTGACATAAACAATTAATACCAAAACTTTTAATTATGGATGCATACTTTTTTAGATTTATAAACATACCCATAGTTTGTAAAATTAAGATTGAGCCCTATTATACACTATAAATATTGGGAGAAAATATGCCAACATTAGTTGTGACTAACATATCATTTTGTCACTGATAGTAGAAAAAGTTTTTTTACATATGAATGGAGTGGGTATAACAAATTTATGAAAATTTTAGTGAGTTTTCTTAACTTTAGAGTTATCCATTAATAATACATAAAGTAGACAATTAGAAAAAGTGGCATGTATCTAAAATGATATACTAAGTTATTTTGTGACAATAGTACAAACTTATTAGTGATAATGTTTGAAATTTCTTACATTAATTATATGACTATCTCTTTTTAAAATTTTTAATTTTTATTTTATGTGTGTGAGTGTTTTGTGTCCCTGTTGCATTATGTGTGTGCCTGGTGCACATGGAGGCTTTCAGCTATTATAACACATACACACACACAGATCTATTCAGGGATGTGTTGTGTGCGGGGGTCTGTGCTTTGAAAAGAATAAAAGACAATGGCACAATGACTTATGAGAAGGGAAAAATGATTTTTAAAAAGTATTTATTTAACACAATTGCATATTTCTGTAATGTGAGAATCTAAATGAGAGATGCCATTATTATTTATAACTTTCAACTCCCAGCAAGTGATACACAGACTACAGACATAAATTTAGACAAACCAATATGTCTTATTTCATACTATTGATTCAGAATGATTAAAATAAATGATTAAAATTCATCCATAGTAACTCAGTCTATGTGAAAGCCAAGTGCAGCATTGTGTGACCTCATTTGTTGCCTATGGTGATATTTTCCAATGTCAGTAGCATTCAGGATAAATGTGTGTAGTTAAAGCAGGTTGTGATTCACATATTTGGATGCTTGTTCTCTAAAACATAGAATGCTTTGTGGAAGGAATATGTGGTTTGAGCTTGTCCAAAGAAGTGTGGCACTAGGAGTGGGCTTTGAAGTTTCAAATGCCTATGCCTGACCCTTTCTCTTGGTTTCTCCCTCCCTCCTCCCTCCCTTTCTCTCTCTCTCTCTCTCTCTCTCTCTCTCTCTCTCTCTCT
>NC_022019.1:25846390-25853348 GCF_000317375.1 Microtus ochrogaster
ATGTCTCTTTCTCTCATCCTCCTACTTTCAGATAAGATGGAAGCTCCCTCTACCACTCCAGATCGATGCTTACCTGCCTCCTGCCTTGTTTCCTATACTCATGGTTGTGAATCTTACCTCTGAAACTGTAAGCAAGCCCCAAGTCAGTATTTTTTTTTAAAGGAGCCTTCGTTATGTTTTATTTTCACAGCAATAGAAAAGACACGTGGTTGTATGTTTTATCGATTTTTTTTCCCTTTTTTCAGGTTTTTTCCTGTATGAGCCAGCATATTCCTATGTAGTTTTGACTGTCCCAGAACTTGCTATCTAGACTAGATGTAGACTGGCAGGGGAGCTTGAACTCAGAGAAATCCCCCTGTCTTACCTTCTGGGGTGCTAAATGCTGTACAGCTGCAGCAGGTTCATTTACTTTTGATCATTAACAGCAGTATTTCAAATTCTAGTTCTTGAATCCCACACAAGCTATCTAGCTTCTTAATAAAAGTTTCTATTCTGATTCAAATAACTAGAAACCAAGATAATAGAAATTTAAGAATTAAACATACATCTCACAAAGAAACTTCTGTAGCTAAGTTGAAGTCAGCACACTCTTTTCCACATTTTACAATAAAATACTTAACCCTGAATACATCTATTTGTTTTATTCAATGGGTTGCTCTAGTCTATATTATATATTAAAAGAAAACAGAGGTTTGTCCAATATTGCAATTTTGAAGTTGTAAATACTGATAGTCTCAGGAGCTTCATATTTTACACTTAAAAAATTATAAGATCTTTAAAACCATCAATGTGACACATCACCTCCTTGATAATTGGAAATGCAATAGATGACGATACCCACTGACCCAAACAAATAATTTTTCAAAACTAGACTATCAGTTCAGAAGATGTTCTTTTGTTTATATTTTATCAATGAGAGGCTGAGTGAAACCTGGCATAGGTAATGGGGAGGGTACTCATAGAAGGCTAAAAGGTATTTTTGCTTTACATGTTTCTGAAATTTAATAGACTGTGACTTTTAAATTTTAAACTATTGAAAACAGTCTGTAATCAGTCTCCCTGAGGAAGTTTCTTAATCACCTTTGAATATTTTATATCTACTAAAAGTCCTTATTTTATGTTCTAAAAATGCATAGAAAGTTGCAGTGGTAAATTCTGATAGCTCCCATACCCTCGAAACTGTGTACTGAGAATGCACACATTCCAACCCTTAGTCATTTGTTTCAGAGGCCTGGGAGCTAAATTGGGGATGAATTCTGGAAGCTGACATTTTCCTGTCTCACTTCACACGCAGCGTAAATTGCATATGAGGGAACCTTTTCCTTCCACAAAGGGCTTTATATTACCTAGGCCACATCCTGTGTTTTCCTCAGTGTTAGGGAACTTGGAACACTTTTATCTCATGCTGTCATATCAGAAACCTGAATTTTGTGGTGGAACTTCTTATGAGCGTAACCTATTTATGATGGAGCATTATCCCCTGAAGAATACACATCTGATGCCGAAAGAGCCTTATATTTCTGGCTTTCTGAGCAGTACTGAAAAGAGGCGGTAGAAGGACTGTTCTCCCCAGGACTCAGAGGATTTAGTATTTGACAAATCATCCACCCTCATACTTCACCTTTCTACATGAGTGCTGACTTTTCTTATGCATTCTCTTATGAATTTAGTGTTCTACATAATCTCGTTTTCAAGCCCCTGGGACCTGCTTAACCCTTGTAATCCGTGTACTCCCTTTTCCAGCTTCATATCACCTGTTCTCTCCTACCTCTATCTTAAATAAAGTTCTGGTTCTCTCTCTCATTCTATTGTTTTCCTGTTTCCTGAACTCTAATCATATAAATACATATAAAAATAAAAGCTAGCCTCTAAATTATGAGGGACATAGTAGGTGTGTTTTTCTGAATCTGGGTTATCTCATATAGTACATTTTTTTCTGTTCAATACATTTTCTTGCAGTAGGATCAAAAACCCATTGCCATTGTTCTTGAGTTCTCTTTTAAATTCGTTGCTAAATAAAATTCCATCATGTGTAGGTATCATAGAGATAGTTTCTCTTAATGAAGAAAAACTTTAACATAATTGTTATTCCTATCAAACTGACCTGATATTTAACCTCTGTTCATTGCCTGCACGTTTCTCTTACTTAATATGAGTCTCTGATATAATCTAGATGTGTTCTAAGGAGATCCTGAACAAGGACATCAGCCTCTAGTAACAGTCGCCTACTGAAAAAAAAAACAATGTAGAAATTTACCAATGTAGAGATGTTCTCCTGGATTTGTCCATCCTAAGTAAGCAATCTAGATATTTGCAATTATTTAATGTGCAATTTTTGTGAATGTGTAAGCAAAGTTTTCAAGTGTTTGCTTTCAATAACATTACAGAATCCATACTATTTTTGAGAAACTTAACCAAATGAATATTTCCTTCTGATCTGATTGCTTACATATATGTCAGTGTTTGACACTCACTTAAGTGACTTTTTTAAATATCAGAAATATTTGTATCTGAACATATAGCTAGATTTTTGTAATATATATATGTATTATTTGAATAAGGTATACATATATATTCATTTAAGAAAAGTCAACTAAAGTGTCTAGTATCTTCTTTCATGTGGTCTTATAGTAAACATTTTATGTACTGATAGAAACATCTTTTATTCACATTCCTCTGCTTATTAGATTATATTTTTATTAGATTTTTAGTTATTTATTTCTATTTTGAATCCATATGACCTAAGAATTATGGTGATTATATTTAAACAGCATCTTAAAATGACACACTTATTGTTGAAGCACACTCAACTTGGTGCCCAAATAAGCTCATTTCTTTCTTGAGAGTTAAAAATTGCAGTTAATTTTGATTTAGAACTACATTAAGGTTTAGCATTTCAGACAATTTTTTGGGAGTTAGGAGATTGCCTTGTGTTGTAAGTTTATCAAAAGCCATGTCTGATACAAACAATTCCCTATCTGTTTTCTTCATTATAACAAGATCAAGCTGTTAGAACAAGTTATTGTGAGTGCTTTATAGGAGTCAGTAACTTTTATAGGCATTTGACAATGTTAAGGCATAGAAACCATGGTATCAAAGAGTCTGTATCTCTTAGTTTCTTTGCCCAATCTATACTTTTTGCCTGGCTACTGGCCAAACAGTGTTTTACTAAACGAATACAGTGACAAAATTTTACAGTATGCAAGAACATTGTCCCACAGCAATATAGTATGAAGAAACTGCATTTATCAAAATTGCTTATGATTGTGTGCTTTCAGATTCAAATACTCAAATGTTTTATGTACACATCAGTTGAGCATGTAGTGTGAATTATCCTTCCTGGATTCCTCAAGCCTTCCTTGTAGATAGTATACGTACTATTCCTCAGGATATGTGGTGATTTTTTTTCTTGATAACTTTTTATTTTTTTATTGAGCTCTACATTTTTCTCTGTTCCCCTCCCTGCCTCTCCCCTCCACCCTTCAACTCTCACCCAAGGTCCCCATGCTCCCACTTTACTCAGGAGATTTTGTCTTTTTCTACTTTCTGCTTCCCATGTAGATTAGATCTGTGTAAGTCTCTCTTAGTGTCCGCATTGTTGTCTAAGTTCTCTGGGATTGTGGTTTGTAGACTGGTTTTCTTTGCTTTATGTTTAAAAACCACCTATGGGTGAGCACATATGATAATTGTCTTTCTGTGTCTGGGTTGCCTCACTCAAAATAATGTTTTCTAGCTCCATTCATTTTCCTGCAAAATTCAAGATATCGTTATTTTTTTCTGCCGTGCAGCACTCCATTATGTAAATGTACCACATTTTCCTTATCCATTCTTCAGTCGAGGGGCTTTTAGGTTGTTTCCAGATTCTGTCTATGACAAACAAAGCTGCTATGAACATAGTTGAGCACATGTCCTTGTGGAATGATTGAGCATCCTTTGGATACATACCCAAAAGTGGTATTATTGGGTCTTGAGGAAGGTTGTTTCCTAATTTTCTGGGAAATCGCCACACTGACATACAAAGGGGTTGTACCAGCTTGTTTTCTAGAGATAATAATAAAAAAAAACCTCAATTGGCTCCAAATGGTCTTTCTTGTTATAGTAGCCCCCACTTAATCAAGAAATCTAATGATTGGCATCATCTGTTTCAAATATTTATAGAAATTTCCTAATTCAAAATTGAAGAAAAAAATCCTCATACATTTAGGAAATTATAAATCTTAAACTTCATGAAATATTCATGATAGTTTCGTCAATTTGACACAATCGAAAACATCTGGCACATCACTTTGAGGCCGGGCCAAGCCCTCCCCCCACATCTAGGCAAAGCAAAATATCCTTCCAAAAATAATGGGCTTCAAAAGTCAGTCTAAGCACTAGGAATTATTCTTGGCCCCACTTCCAGTGGCCCCAAGACTGCTTCAGACATACAACTGTCACCCACATTTTGAGGGCCTAATTTGGTCCTATGTAGTTTCCCTACTGTCAGTCTGGAGTCCACGAGCTCTACAAGTTCAGGTCAGCTGTTTCTGTGAGTATCGCTATTGTGGTCTTGACACCTTTGCTCATATTATTGCTCCTCCCTCTCTTTGATTGGATTTTGGGATCTCAGCCCAGTTCTTTGATGTGGTTCTCTGCATCTGCTTCTATCAGTTTCTGGATGAAGGTTCTATGACATTTAATTTACAAGGGAAGGCCAGTTCAGGTACCCTCTCCACGATTGTTTTGGGTTTTGTCTGGGGTCATCCTATGGATTCCTGGGAATTTTTCTACTGCCAGGTTTCTTGCTAGCCCCATAATGGAACCCTCAATCAAGATATATTTTCCTTTGTCTTCCTCTTTGTCCTTCCTTTACCTCAGCCATCCTGTTCCTTTCTGTTCTCCTTTCCCCATGCCTTTTCTGCTTCCCCCTCCCCTTTCTACCTTCCATCCTCTCCCATGCTTCCAGTTGCTTTTTCTAGTGCATTTTGTTTCAAAGAAAAGAATAAAAAGATGTGGACATTACTATAACCCATAAACCTCTAATTGGACCAGGCTACAACAGTAATATTTGGTTTCCTGGCATAAACTGACTTAAAAAAAAAACAATATCTAAGAATTCCTTGAGGCACTATTCTATTTTATTTTAAAGTCACCAAGTTATAATGTCATAGATTTCTTTTCATGAACAAATCAGAGAAATATTGACCAATTAATTTTGCCAGTAAGGAAGAGGTACTCTTAAAGTTTTTCTTGGTGTTCCATTATTCAACTGGTGTTCAGTCAATAACCTATCTCCAGTTTTGGAGAAGATTGAATAGATTGAAGAATCACATTATCACATATATTATTCAAATTCAATTTTATTAACCTGTATTTGTCTAAGTAGAATGATAACATGTGGACAAATTAAATTAGCTTAGTATGAAAGTATTGTTTGTCTAAAACATCATGTTCTTTCCTGCCGTGTATTTCTAAGGTTATTCTGAAAAGCACTGAAACACTGTGGTGTATCAAAAAATTAATTTGACTGTAGATTAAATTTTACAAGTTACCAGAATCTTCCCAAGAATCTAATTATTTCCTTTGCACTTCTGTTTTTCATTTCAATGGCAATTGTACTGACACAAACACTGAAAGAAGAGCTGAGTTTTGCCACGATCCAGATGCCATCCCCAAACATCTGTCTTGTGGTCACTTTTCCATGCTCACATCAAGGAGTAGGTATTATGAGACAAGATCAACTTACTACTCCATTTACTATCAACCATTCCAGCTCACCCTTTTTAATAAACCGTTTTAATAGGACATTCTAGAATTTCAACTTCACTTTTGTTATTTTGTTGTTCAGTGCATAACTCCAACTCATCAAAGTATTAGAGAAATTATTAGGAAGAAAAAACTAACTATAATAATTATTTCTCAATATCTGATTGGTAGATAGCACAATATTCTTGGCCTAAAAGATCTTTATGCTTGTTATACTTTTCTACCCTCAAGTGTGTACAATACTGTAATTTAGAATTTTAAAAAATACATAAAAGTATTTTTGCATAAAAATCTAAAAAAATGGCTATTTAAGTTTCATGTCTGTCTATCTAAATAGATAAAATTTATTATGTCTTTGATGAGGAGAGAGACTGAGTTTACAAACCTTCTCTGCTTTCTATTGTTAGCTCTGTATTTATAAATTAGTTTAAATAACAATTCATATGAGTTCAACTTATATTCAGTCTACTACTTCTCACTTATTTCTCCAAACTTTTTCTGCTAATACATTTATCATCTATGTATTTAATATTTATCTGTTTATGCATCAACTACCTATGATTTAGCTCTCAAGTTTCTGTCAACTTTTTCACCAGTTTATGTATCGTATTGTCTTTCAAACTACTTGTTCATATATTAGAGCTCCCAGAAAACAGTAAAATTTGCATAAATTGTTGTTGTTGTTGTTGTTATGCAGTGCCATAGGGAGTTGTCTGACCTGGGAGTCTCTATCCAAAGAGATTGACTTTGAACTCATTGACATTCCCTACCCCAGTCTTCAAAATACTGGGACAAAAAAATGCATCAGCACACCTGACTTTATGTAAATTGTAAAATTATCTTTTTTTACTTATTTGAGAATCACTTATTATTTGTTATCTAAATAAAGGGAAATATATTTCTGAATGCCTTTAAAGAGTAAGTTTAGAGCTATGTGCCCCCCAACCAAATAAATTATGACAGAATTAGAAAAATGCTATTATATGTCAATTAGGTTAAACTTTTAGGGAATCAAGGTTTTTTATAAGAATATGATAAGCTTCTTCACATAATGTCTACTTATGTGTTTCTGAAACCTCTTCCAAGTGCTGCTTGAGCAATCCTCCCTTATAATGACTTGATAAGTAATGATGACTGAATAAGGCACTAAATTATGAATATAATAGAATGTCATTCAAAATAATTTCATTATTATTATGTATTATTTTTTATA
>NC_022019.1:25859408-25878667 GCF_000317375.1 Microtus ochrogaster
AAGTCCTTCTGTTGTAAGATCATTGGGTTCTGGTGTTTTCATGTTGTTTTCAGATTATTGGGTGAATTCTTGCCTTGTTGCCTGCCCATCTCCTCCTATTGATGCTATCTAATGGGTCTTTTAAAACCGGGTCAGGTTTCCCTGTTGGCCAGGGGCTCCACTTACAAAATGCCCTCACTCTGTTTCCTGGCTCCTGCCAGGGACCAAGATCCCTCTCACCCCTCAGAAGGGTCTTCAGCAATAGGACCTGGCTCCACCTTTGCCAGGGACCTCGCCAACCAAAGCATTATGATATTTACCATATCTGTTTGTCATATAAAATTTTAGTTAAAATATTTTTGGATAACTATATTATTTACCTAAGTCACCATAAATATTTTCAAAGCCCTACATCTAAACATAAAATGCCTTTATACTTTACAGTTATTCTTGAATTTAAATAATTACTCAAGAAGACTCAATCACCATCTCTCATGTTGCTGAAGTGTACCTTTCTGAAACAGAAGACAGGAGTAACCTCTTGTGGCAAGCCATGAAAGAAAAGAAAAACTTCAAAGTTTTTTTTGCATTTTATTTTTGAAGGTTTCTTGTTTTCTGTCATTTTATGCTCTGTCCTTTCTTGTAGAAAGAAGAAATTCCTTTTGACTTGACAGCTTCCTCAAGGTCATTAGAGTGATTCTTTTTACTGTAGAACTTCACTTATTTTATTCCCAAGGAGAGGAAAATAAAATAAGACTTCAAGCTTAGTACATGTACTCAAAGGTCAGTTGTCATCAATGACCTACCTTCTCTTCTCAGAGCTATCAATGCTGACCATTCAATAGTCCAACAATGACAATGCCACCAGCAAGAGGAATGTGCTAAGGAGATTTGAGAAAGGCTTTGAATCAGTAGACATGCTGTAAGAAATTGAAACCATAGGTAACTAGTTGTGGAAGCTTCACTGAGGTGTAAACTTACAGCTAAGGCAAGATATCTATGAAGCATAGTTTAAGGGAAATATGCAACTGTTTCTGAGATGGTGTTATGGCAAATAAAAGTCAGTTTATGAATGACTTCGGTAATAAGATGGGAAGAAGAAATGCATGAATGATGTTCATTATAGCTAATTATCAGACTAATTAAGATACATTTATATATATATATATTGCTTGTTAAATATTTACAAGTAGCACTTTATTCTGAAATTTAATGTTTAAAAAAAGAACCTTTATAAGGAGCTGCCTATTTTATTTGCTGGTATCTATTGAATATAGAGGTGCTCTCAATTTATCTGTGAAAGCTGTCTATTAAGATAACAAATTTTTTTTCTTACCATTGTCTATTGATAATACTGGGCTGCTTTTAAAGTACTACTTGAAAATTCTTCTTACAACCTTTCATATACCTTCAGAAATGTATGAACTATTTTCATGAAAATCTCTTTGAGAAAAAGGGGTCATCAAAATATTCCTAATTAATTCCCTTAAGTTAAGTGCTAGTTAATGGCAATATAGTCACTGCAAGAATGTTCTTAGGAGGTGTTCAGTCTCATTCATGGGAAATAGTCTCCAGTGGTTTAAACTTAAGTGCTGAGAAAATGAAAAATAGATTAAGGCTTGAAAGGAGCCAACATAAAAGATTATTCAATCCACATCCTGTTTTTTCCCTCTCAATATTGTATTAGTTAGATGATTACAAGCCTTTTAATTTTCTATTTTATGTCGAAATATTTCCTCCTCAAAACCTTTACTCTAAGCTGTACTATGTGCACTTGACATCTCTATTATTAAGAAAACCTCAACTTTTATAAAACTGAGATGTTCATAGTTTTCATTTTGAATAAAATCTTCTTTATTTTATTTTTTATTTTTATTTTTTTATTGAAAAAAAATTTTCTGCCTCCTCCCAGCCTCTCATTTCCCTCCCCCTTCCCCCCACTCTTCTCTTGCTCCCCCACTCCTTTCCCCCTCCTTCTCCCGTCCAAAGAGCAGTCAGAGTTCCCTACCCTGCGGAAAGTCCAAGGTCCTCCCCCCTCCATCCAGGTCTAGGAAGGTGAGCATCCAAACTGCCTAGGCTCCCACAAAGCCAGTACATGCAGTAGGATCAAAACCCAGTGCCATTGTCCTTGGCTTCTCATCAGCCCTCATTGTCCGCCATGTTCAGAGAGTCCGGTTTTATCCCATGCTTTTTCAGTCAGAGTCCAGCTGGCCTTGGTGAGCTCCCAATAAATCAGCCCCACTGTCTCAGTGGGTGGGTGCACCCCTCGTAGTCCTGACTTCCTTGCTGATCTTCTCCCTCCTTCTGCTCCTCATTTGGACCTTGGGAGCTCAGTCCAGTGCTCCAGTGTGTGTCTCTGTCTCTATCTCCATCCATCACCAGATGATGGTTCTATGGTGATATGCAAGATATTTATCAGTATGGCTATAGGATAGGGCCATTTCATGTTCCCTCTCTGCAGCTGCCCAAGGAACTAACTGGGGACATCGCCCTGGGCACCTGGAGACCCTCTAGGTTCAAGTCTCTTGCCAACCCTAAGATGGCGCCCTTAATTAAAATATATACTTCCCTGCTCCCATATCCACCCTACTTTATCCCAAACATCCCAATTCCCCAAGTTCCCCCCATCCTCCCCTTCTCACTTTTCTCTCCCCATCTCGCCTTACCCCAAACCGCCACACTGATTTTCAAAGTGGTTGCACAAGTTTGCACTCCCACCAACAATGGATGAGTGTTCCCCTCACTCTGCTACCTCTGTAGCATAGGCTATCATTAGTGTTTTTGATTTTAGCCATTCTGACAGGTGTGGAATCTCAAAGTTGTTTTGATTTGCATTTCCCTGATCACTAAGGAAGTTGAACATGACCTTAAGTGGTTTGGCCATTTGAACTTCTTCTGTTGAGAATTCTCTGTTCAGTTCAGTACCCCATTTTTTAATTGGGTTTATTAGAGTTTTAATGTTTAGTTTCTTGAGTTCTTTATATATTTTTGAGATCAGATCTTTGTCTGATGCGGGGTTGGTGAAGGTCTTTTCCCATTCAGTAGGTTGCCTTTTGTCTTAATGACAGTGTCCTTTGCCCTACAGAAGCTTCTCAGTTTCAGGAGGTCCCATTTATTCATTGTTGCTCCTATTGTCTGTGTTACTGGGTTATACTTAGGAAGTAGTCTCCTGTGCCCATGTGTTGCAGACTACTTCCCCCTTTCTCTTCTATCTGGTTTGGCATGGTCAGATTTATATTTAGGTCTTTAATTCATTTGGACTTGAGTTTCTAATCATTTATCATAGATATATTAGTATTTACTCACTGTGACCCAGAGAGTAAATTTAGTTTAGCAGTATCACTAATTTTGTTTACTAATATTTGAACTTATATGGACTCTTCAGCTTTTTAATTATTCATTCAAAACATCACTTTTTGGTTTATTATGACACTGTTTATTCTACATTTTTTTTGTTTGTTTGTTTGTTTTTTTGAGACAAGGGTTTCTGGTTGTCCTGGAACTAACTCTGTCCTAGAACCAGGCTGGCCTAGAATTCATAAAGATCAGTCTGCCTCGGCCCCCCAGCCCTGGGATTAAACACATGTGGTACCACACTCGGCACAGTTTATTATTGTAAGAGAAATAGCCAGGTGGTGGTGGTGCAGGTCTTTGATCCCAGAACTTGGGAGGCAGAGGCAGGTGGATCTCTTTAAGTTTAAGGAGAGTCTAGTAAAAAATATCTAGTTTCAGGACAGGCACCAAAGTTATTCAGAGAAACTTTTTCAAAAAATTTGCATACATACCTACATGCATACACATAAGTGTGTGTGTATGCATGTAGGTATGTATGCAAAATCCCTGAGTTTTGTATATGCTAATAGCTTTTAGAGTTCTTGTTATTAGTTCCTTGTATGATTAATATCCAGGTTATCATCTAATTCAAATTCAACAGGAAATTTGTTCCTATTAGTGATTGCTACCAAATACTACTACTACTACTACTACTACTACTAACATATATTTTAAAATATTAACTCTCTTAAGGATTTTATGATAATCACTTAGTTTATTTGTGAATTATACAGGTGATTATGATTAATGACAATGAATGAGTTGCCACATGTTTAGTAATCCTGCATCATTTCTCTAGTGAAATATCTGCCAATATTTCCATAGGTGATATTAATTTGGAATGCTGGCTATTAGCTTTCTGTATATTTTAGAAACAGTTCTTTATCAAAAGCATACTTTAAACATATTTTCTGCTACTTAAGTGTTGGAAAAATTGGAGTCCTGGCCTTCAGCTGTTCTTCCCTGCTAGAGCCTTCTAATTGAAGTTACTAAAAGCTGTGCCTTGCCTAGAGGATCAGAAGATGGGATTTTCACCTGTTGGCCATTGACTGCTGGGTATTTACATCTCCATGGTGCTATTAAAGAAGGGCTTTTGTACCAGTAAAAAAAAAATTCTTTAAGTTAAAGAGAAGGGAACTGAGGTGTGAGACAGAAGCAACAACCAAGAGTTTTGTAACACACCCAGAGAACAAGTAAGAACAATAACAAAAATAGAGAAATGTGTCCAAAATTAGTGTGAATGTAAATTGTGCCATAAAAATACAAATTGTGGCTGAATGAACAATGTAAAACACCCAAAATTAACTTGCCTGTAATTGTTCATTCTATTCATAGGAAATCTTGTAGAGCGAAAATAAAATAAGGGAAAAACAAGATAGTGAGAAGGGGACGCACATAGCTATATTTTCATGATGAAAATGGACAAATGAAAAAGTATTAAAAATTAAAAGATTTTAGTGCTTTTAGAAGAGACAGATGTTGAAGATTATCTAATTCTTGTCAATAGTCTACATGGAAAGCCATAAATGTACAAAGGAAGTGCTAATAAAGTATAAACAAAAATATAAATCTAATACCCCCACATTAGAGATATTGGTTACCTTAATTTTATCAATGATTATCACTTAGACACAACAACCATATAAAAATAGCCTAAAACCATAATGTCAACTAATGAAACAGGAAACAAAATTCTGTTCTGTTTGGTTAGTAATGTCTTTACAGAGTTTCCATGATTAGGTGATGACAAAGGTGCCATCTTAGCAAGTTATATTTAAAAAGGTATCCTCAAAATAATTAGCTAATTCATTAACTAAGTCATTTTATCTCAGATAATAAGGAAACTAGACCTAAATTGAAATAATTCATAAAGAATAAATCTGAAGAGTCAACACAAAGAGAAATCCTGGGAGAAGGTTTCCATTATATTGGTCTAATTTATAATTTGATGATGATGTTCACTACAAAAGCACAGGAAACCAAGTAATATAGGTGAATTTAATTATGGTGTATTGACATTTTTTGCATAATAAAGGAAGCCATTATTAGAACAAAAGAACTAATGAAAAGGAGAAAATATTGGCATACCATAAAAATGATAATTATTTGATAGTAGATAAAAAAAAACTCCACCAATTGTACAGCTTAAAAATATCTCACCAGGCTAGACCCCCTAAAGCTCCTGGTCATTCTCCAGTAGCTCTCCCCTGCTACTGCCTCTCTCTTCCTATCCCATCCCAGCTTGCACACAGGCACCCCCTCCTTCTTCCTCCCTTCCTTGGGGCCTTAAGATCCCAGTCTGTTTGGGCACTGGGAAGGGGTGGTGACTGCAACCAGACGAAGTTCCTTTGTTTTAATAGCCTGCCAGCAGCAAGGTAGGCCTTTTGTCTGCAAGGTCCCTGGTCAGCAAGGGGATCTGATCCTGTACCAGAAGTTCCATGGGAGAGTATTTGAAGGAAGAGATGGGCAGGAGCCAATGCTAGAATTCACCCAACAATCTAAAAAACAACATGAAACCACGAGAACCCAGCGACCTTACAACAAGAGGACATGAACACCTTAATCAAAAAGAAGTAGGAAAAAAAAAAGAAAGAGAAAAAAAAAAGAAGTAGAAAAAATTGACTTCATGAAAGTGATAGAGGCCCTTAAACAGGAGGTAAAAAACTCCCTTAAAGAAATGGATGAGAAGAATAACAGAAAGTTTGAAGAATTGAGTGAATCTGTGAATGATATCCTAGGAAGCCAAGGAAAAACAATCAAACAGATAATGGAAACAGTTCAAGACTTGAAAACTGAAATGGCGGCAAGGAAGAAAACACAGAGGGCCGGCTGGACATGGAAAATCTAGGTAAACGATTAGAGACTACAGAAACAAGCATAACCAACAGAGTACAAGAGATAGAAGAAATAATCTCAGATTCTGAAGATATCATAAAGAAAATAAATGCACTGATCAAAGAAAACAGCAAATCCAACAAACTCTCATCACAAAACATTCAGGAAATCTGGAACACAATAAAAAGACCAAACCTAAGAATAATAGGGGTAGAAGAAGAAGAAGAAGAAGTGCAGCTCAATGGTCCAGAAAAATATATTTAATAAAATTATAGAAGAAAACTTTCCCAACCTAAAGAAAGATATACCTATGAAGTTTCAAGAAGCATACAGAACACTGAATAGACTGGATAAAACAACAACAACAAAAAAAAAAACCCACAAATATCCCCTTGCCATATAATAATCAAAACACAAAACATACTGAATAATATCTTCTTTCCCTCCTTATTTATATGTGTATCTTTGACAATGTATCGGCCACATATAGCTAGGAAGTATAGGGTTTTCAGTGTTAGAATTTAATAATATTTATGCATTATCTAGTTTGGGATATTTTTTAAGAAATTATATATATATATATATATATATATATATATATTCTGATGTCAACATTTGATTTCAAATATTTCAAATAAATAATACATAATTCTCAATAAGATTTGAAAAAGTTTTATCCTCCCACCAAGTTTATAAACATAAATTTTCACAAATTACTTAAAATCTATTAAAATCCATAGAGGAAAATGTAGTCTTCATGGACCAAAAAGAGTTCTAATATTCAGGGAGAAATTGATAGAGCAAATGTGCTGATGGTTAAGGATGACCTTCTCTATGAAGAAAGATGTGATTTACCTTAATTAAACAAACATAAATATATCTCTGAATTTGGAATTAGCCTATGTTCCCAAGAGAGTGATCTCTTTTAAGTCTGTACTAAAAGTGTTGTAAAGAATAGATGGTGCTAACTTGTTACATAAAATACAAGAATGCAAGATTTCCTACATCTCCTGAAAAACCACCATAAAAGAATGTATTGACCACTTTTACTGTCAGTTTGATACAAGGAAAAATGATCTAGAAGAAAAAAAATTAGAAAATATCTACTGAACTGTATCCATGCAGGTTTGTTGGGATATTTTCATAATGAGAGATTGATATGGAAAGACCCAGCCCACTGTGGGCAGTGCCACCAATGGGAACATGTGACTGAGTTAAACAAGAAAGCCCACTGAGGAAGTCCTGGAGAGAAAGCCAGTAAGTCTTATTCCTTCCGATTATTACTTCAGTTCCTGCCTCAAGGTTCTCACCTTGAGTTAATGACCTGTTTTTCTCTCTGATGTAAGGTGCTGTGGAAATGTAAGCCAAATAAACCCTTTCTTTTGTGTTTAATTTGATCTTGATTTTTTTTCTCATGGAAATATGGAAATAAACTAGTGCAGTGAGCATTGTCTTAGTATGTGTGTATGAATCATTCACTTAATATCATAATTGCAATTATTACTAAGGGAAGACAAAATTAAATCACTGATTTCATGGGTTGTTGAATTCGTTTTCACAGAATCTGTGATCTAGAAATGCATCCTTACATATATTCATTATTAATATTCATTATTGCTGCTTTTTTAATATAATATTAAAATATATTTATTTTGTAGGAAATCTTTAATATGTCTGGCAAGAAAGACATCTAACTAGGAAACCACGGGATGATTACTTAATCTTGCTTCCTTTTTGTGTCCTCTAAGTCAGTGTATTACCACTCAGGGATGCTCTACAAATTAGAAACATTTTTATCTGATCTCTGCAAGCTCCATCTTTCAATAATAACTGGAAGATATGTCAGCTTTCTGTGTAGAGAAGTGCAGGGAGGGGCTTCAAGCATTGTTAATGCTTGTCAAAGGGAACCAGGAACAGAGGGAGAACTATCTACAAGAAGTTGCAAGTCTTGTCAAATATGCTCCAATTAAGTGGTACTGACTTCCCCAAGGAACACCTTCTTCCTGGTGGGAATCTACTAATGCCTGGTGACTTTACGCCTCAGGCTAATGGTGGACTTTCCAGGCCTCCAAGAATAAAGCAGATTTAAATTAATACATGTCTCCTTGTGTGTGGGTATTCAAAAATATTCTTGCCAACCCAAGGCATCCTGAACTCAAGCACACTTTCTTACTAAATGATTCTAAACAAAATGAAGCCTTAAGATTTTGCATTTCCCTTAAGATAACAAAGTCATCACTCTTTTCTAGTTATTTCTGTGTCTCCAAAGACCCTGTCCTGCTCAGGGACTATTTTGAAACCTGCTGAAAATATATTAGGTTTTCTTTATCGACTATTTCTAGAATTTCTAATTCATAATAGTCATTGTTCACAGAATTATTTTCCTTCTGAAGAATTCAGTGATTACCAGTGACACTTGTTCAAGTGATTTATAAATATATGTTAAACACATGAATCTACTATAAACAGACAGTTACCCATTAATTAATGTCAACTATAAAAGAGCAAATCAATCTTCTCCAGGGATGTGTCTTAATGTCTCTATTCATGGCTTTATGCAGATCCAGTCCCAACCATTTTCTCTAAAGTTTCTGTAGTCCTACACCTCATTTTTGTAATTTGGGTTACTTGTGAGGTTAGGCTTTACTCTGATTTGTGAATATGTGTCTCGCTTCTCAGTAGATTCTTCTTCTTTTATTTTTTTAAAAAGAAAACAAACTATCTTTTTTCATTATACAAACTAAGCCAAGTTTTCACTTTTCCTTTTCTTCCCACTCCCTTCATATACCCCCACCCAATACCTATCCACACTGTTCAGAGAGAGTATGGCACATTGCTTAGCAGAGGGTTCAAGGCCCTCCCTACTATGTCTAGGCTGAGCCAGGTATCCCTCCAAAGAGAATAGGTTCCCAAAAAGCCAGAACAAGCAGTACAGATAAATCTTGGAGCCACTGTCCCATCCATGCAATTGTCAACCACATTAGGAAGAACTTGCTTGGTCCTATGCTTGTTCCTTCCCAGTACGACTGATTTTGCTGAGCTCAGGTAGACTGATTGTTTCAGTGGGTGAACCCATCATGGTCTTGACCTCTTCCCTCATAGTCTCACTCCTCCCACTCTTCAGCTGGACTTTGGGGGCTCAGTCCAGTGCTCCAACGTGGGTCTCTGCCTCTGTTTTCATCAGTTGCTGGATGAAGGTTCTATGGTGAAATTTAAGATATTCCTCAGTCTGACTACAGGAAAAGGCCAGATCAGGCACCATCTCCTCTATTGCTTAAGGTCTTAGCTGGGGTCATCCTTGAGGAATCCTGGGAATTTCTCTAGAGCCAGGTTTCTTGCTAACCCTATCATGGTTCCCTCAATCAAAATATCACTTTCTTTGCTCTCATCTCTGTCCTTCCTTCATGCCAACTATCCCTATCGCTCAAGTTCTCCTTGCACCGTCCCCTTCTCTCCTCCTCTTCTCTTCTGCCTTCTTTAGTCTTCCCACCCCCATGGTCCCAATTTTGTCAGCTGATATTTATTGTCTGTTTCAACTTACAGGTGGACCTGTATGTTTTTTGCTTAGGGTTCACCTTCTAACTTAGCTTCTCTAGGATCATGAAATATGGGCTCAATATCCATTGCTTATGGCAGGTATCCACTTATGAGTGATTACATACCATATTCATCTTTTTGGGTATGGATTACATCACTCAGAATGGTGTTTTTTTGTACTATTCATTTTCATGAAAAATTCAAGATATCATTTTTTTAAATTTAATTTATTTATTTATTAAAGAGTTCTGCCTCCTCCCCGCCACCGCCTCCCATTTGCCTCCCCCTCCCCCAACCCTCTCCCTCATCAGCTTGAAGAGCAATCAGGGTTCCCTGACCTGTGGGAAGTCCAAGGACTGCCCACCTCCATCCAGGTTTAGTAAGGCGAACATCCAATCTGCCTAGGCTCCCCCAAAACCAGTAAGTTCAGTAGGATCAAAAACCCATTGCTATCGTTCTTGAGTTCTCAGTAGTCCTCATTGTCCCCTATGTTCAGAGAGTCTGGTTTTATCCCAGGCTTTTTCAGACCCAGGCCAGCTGGCCTTGGTGAGTTCCGGATAGAATATCCTCATTGTCTCAGTGTGTGGGTGTACCCCTCGCGGTCCTGAGTTCCTTGCTCGTGCTCTCTCTCCTTCTGCTCCTGATTTGGACCTTGAGAATTTTGTCCGGTGCTCCAATGTGGGTCTCTGTCTCTTCAGTCTCCTTTCATCGCCTGATGAAGGTTAATATTCAGGAGGATGCCTATATTTTTTTCTTTGGGTTCACCTTCCTATTTAGCTTCTCTAGGATCACGAATTATAGGCTCAATGTCTTTTAGAGTACTACTCAGAAGTAAAAAACAATGACTTCTTGAATTTTGCATACAGATGGACAGAAATAGAAAACACTATCCTGAGTGAGGTAAGCCAGACCCAAAAAGAAGAACATGGGATGTACTCACTCATATTTGGTTTCTAGCCATAAAGATTTGATTTTTTTTACAGCTGAGTAGTACTTTAATGTGTTAATGTGCTACATTTTCCTTATCCATTCTTTGATTAAGGGGAATCTAGGTTGTGTCAAGGTTCTGGCTATTACAAATAAAGCTGCTATGAACATAGTTGAACAAGTGTCTTTGTAGTATGATTAAGCATGCTTTGAATAGTTCAACATATGAAAATCTACAATGTAATTCATTATATAAATAAACTGAAAGAAAAAAATCATATGATCATCTCATTAGATGCTGAAAAAGCATTTGACAAAATCCAACACTCAGCAAATGCTTTTAGGCTTCCTACCCACTTTCTGGTTCTATCTCTCATCTAGGCTTCTTTGGAAAGTCTCAGACTCTGCCCAGTTTTCTTGAAACTTTTGTAGCTATTATTAGCATGTACACATATGTGTGTATACATAAATATATAGTCATTTAGCTTGGAATGGAATAAAAATATTTATTTTTGCCTAGTTCTGATACCAAGAAAAAAGGACTACTTTTTTATTAATTGATCTTTTTATTTCCCCATTTGGGATAAAAATCCAAATGTATTTCTTTATTTGAATGTTTTAAGATTTTTTTTAATCCACCCTTTTCTCACTTTATATAGTTATCCCTGTTCCCACTCCCTCTCCTATTCCGTTCCACTCATCTCTCCACCCCATCTTCCCTTCCACCCCTCAGAAATGTTAAAACTTCCCAGGGGGAGTCAACAAAGTCTGACACTTCACTTTGAGGCAAGACCAAGGCCCTCCCACCTATACCTGGGCTAAGAAAGATATCCCTAGATATGTGCTCGTGGACTTTAGTTCAGCACTAGGAATAAATCCTTGTCCCTCTGCCAATGAATTCACAGACTACCCAAGCCTCACAACTGTCCCCAACATTACATTCAGTGGTTGTAGTTTGGTCCTATACAGGTTTGTTTCATATCAGTCAAGAATCAGTGAGCTCTCACTAGCTCAAGTCAACTGTTTCTGTGGGTATCACCATCATGTACTTGATCCTTTTGCTTATATTATTGCTCCTTCCTGTCTTTGACTGGTTTCCAATAGTGCAGCCCAGTGCTTCACTGTAGATCTCTATATCTGCTTCAGTTAGTTGCGGGTTGAAGGTTCTAAGATGGCAATTAAGGGAGTCATCAATTTGATTACAAGGAAAGGTCAGTTTAGATGTCCTCTCTACTGTTGCTTAGAGTCTTAGCTGGGATAATCCTTGTGGATTCCTGGGAACCTCCCTAGTACCATGTTTCTTGCTAGCCCTTTACTGACTCTCTTAATGAAGACATCTCTGTCTTTTCTATTTCTCACTGTCCTTTTTCCCTTCTTGAGCATTCCATTTCCTCATGTTATCCTCTTCTCTCCCCTTCTCCCGTTGCCCTCTCCTTCCACTCTCCCTTCTCCCTCATCCAAAATTTTTTATGAGGTCTTGTCTGTTTCTCCTTCCCAGGGAAATCCATGTATGTCTTTCTTAGGGTTCATCTTGTTACTTAGATTCTCTGGGACTGTGGAATATAGGCTAATTATCCTTTGCTTTATGTCTAATATCCACTTATGAGTGAGTGCATACCATGTTTGTCTATCTGGATCTGGGTTACTTCACTCAGGATGGTATCTTCTTTTTCCATCCATTTACATACAAATTTCAAGATGTCATTGTTTTTTTATCGCAGAGTAGTACTCCTTCATGTAGCTGTACCATATTTTCTTTATTCATTCCTCAGTTGAGGTGCACCTAGGTTGTTTCCAGGTTCTGGCTATTACAAATAATGCTGCTGTGAACACAGTTGAGCAAATGTCCTTGTGGTATGAATGTGTATACTTTGGACAAATGCCCAAGAGTGCTATTGCTGGGTCCTGAGATATACTGATTCCCAATTTTCTGAAAGACTGTCACACTGATTTCTAAAGTGGCTGCAAAAGTTTGCACTTCCAGCAACAAAGGAGTAATGTTCCTCTTACTCCACATCCAGTTCGTATAAACTATCATTGGTATTTTTAATGTTAGCCATTCTATGAAAGATTGTATTTCAGAGTTCCTTTGAATTGCATTTCCCTGATGACTTATGCAGAGCAATTTCTTAAGTGTCTTTTAGCCATTTACAATTCTACTGAGAATTCTTTGTTTAGATCTTTACCCCATTTTTTGATTGCATTATTTGGCAATTGGATATATAGCTTCTTGAGTTCTTTATACATTTTGGAGATCAGTCCTCACTTTGACATGTGGTTAGTGAAGATGTATTCCCATTCAATAGGGTACCATTTTGTTTTAGTCACTGTTTTCTTTGCCTTACAGTAACTTCTCAGTTTCATTAGGTCCCATTTGCTAATTGTTGCTCACAGTGTCTGTGCTATTGGTGGTCTGGGAAGTGATCTTCTGTGTGCATCCATTTAAGATACCTCCCACTAGGACTACTTGACATACAATTGCTAATGAAACAATGTAGCTTGTAAAATTATTTTTACTTGGTAAATATTGAATTTGTAGATGTAAGCATGTTTGTCAATATTTCTTCCACTGTGTTCATGACAATTACCAATTTTTCATAACTGTGTAATTTAATACTGGTTTAATTATATTGAAAACTTTAAATATTTTATAGTACAGATATGACCAAGAAACAAGCTAAAGAATTAACAGAATGCACAAAATACTTAACTCAAAAAAATATCTCTAAGTTGTGTTTTCATCTAGTTGTATCTACTTAGGTCTTGTTCTTAAAATATTATAAGTGCATCATTTTTGTGTTATTAATATATATTTTATGTACCCACAAAATATGTTGTTGAAAGTAATTCTTTTAAAAACAGAAGTTAAAAGATAAACAGTCATCATTTGCACCTGTTGAAATTTGGCAGGTACCCTTTAAGTATGACTTCTCTTTTTTTCTAGAGCTAACTAACACCTGTAGAAGAATTCCTAAGAGAACTTTGATACTCATTTATTTTTGTGAGATGAAATGATTATAATACCTCAGAGCTGCCAAGTGTCCACTCTCTTTCCTATGATCTATGACTAGTTCAGCTTCCCCTAAGCAGTGCATTCTGACATGCTGGCATACATCTCCAGAGTACAAAGGTGAACTCTGACATACTTTCCTAATGCTTAGTTTTAGAACTCCAAAAATGTCTGTTACTTTCAATTCTATGGCGGTGGTAGTCACTGGGCAGCACAACAACAGAAGGATATGAAAGAGGTTTCACCTCTTGATTAGAGAAAGTCAAGGTCTTGGGCTCTGAGGAATGGAGTTAATTTTGTGCTGTTTTAAAGGGCTAAAACCTTTTAAGTTAATTGCTGTGGGAGATGAAAATTCACCTCGAGAAGCCAGTGAGACAGATGTGACTTGACTTGCTGACAAAGCTTGTGTTGTTATAGGAGTGTCCTGAGCACACGGTCTTTCACTAAAATTCATCTATACACTTGTAGGTTCAGTTCTTACCATATGGGCAGCAGGGAGAGATTAGTAGGGTAATGGAATTCCACAAGATAAAGCACTATATCTGAGCTGCACAGATTAACTGAAGCAGAGACCATATTCAGGCCCTTCCATTTTAACTTTTTCCTGATTAATACAAGCAGAAATATGTTATGTCTTTGAGGATCTTTAGAGTCATTTCAAGTACGAGAGACAATGCCTTCTTCAAGAATAGCCCATACACTAACAACGAGTACATGAACACAGGAACTCTAGTGTAATTCTCCTTCTGCTTCCAAATTCCTAAACAATGCAACTAGTCTGGAAAAGTCATTAAAATTAGCCAACAATTTTTTCTTCTAATCGAAATATGTTAGCACCACATCTACATGTATGTCTATCTCCATATATCTAATCATAGAAATTCAGCTTCCATTATCTATATAATGTTACTTCTATGTACACAATTACCTGTGTGATCACTTGGTATTGGATAACAAGTTGGGGATTATAGGGTTCACATATACATATAAAATACAATCCTGATTGCTGATACTGGAATGGAGATAGGAAGAGGATTTATTGTTTATAGAGCAACATTTCAGTTTTTAAACATGAAAAATGTGTCACAGCTTGACAAGGGGGATCTTTACACAATAATGGGACTGTACGGATGCTGCCGAACACTGTACATGCTGTAATAGTTAAAAATATGTTGATAGATAATCCTGATTTTGTTGAGAGACACCTAGATATTAGTAAGGCATGCCCCTAAATCTGTCTATGAGGATATTTCTAGACGTGATTGGCTTATAGAACAACAGCTAACAGGATAAGATGCTCCCCGAACGTTGGTCATATTTATTGTCCAATACACTACAAGCAGAAATGCAATGAAAGTAGAATGAACGAGTCATCAAGTGTGTGTTTCAAAACATCTTCTTGAGTAAATTTTCTGTTGCCATTACCTATGAACATCAGACTCTATCCTCTACTGTTTCCTAAAATCCTTACATGCTAATGACCTCTCAGTGAGCTTCTTTTTGCTTTTCTTTTCTTTTTTTTTCTTTATTTTTATTTATTTATTTTTTTGAGACAGGGTTTTTCTGTAGCTTTTGGTGCCTGACCTGAAACTGGCTCTTGTAAACCAGGCTGGCCTCGTATTCAGACAGATCCGCCTGCCTCTGCCTCCTGAGTGCTGGGATTAAAGGCGTGTGCCACCACCAGCGGGCTCTCAGTGAGCTTCTAAACCTCAGAGTCAGGCTGCAGCATTGGTGCATCTTATTCTGAGGCTTCTAGATCCTTAGAGTATGTACTGATTCTTATGGCTCTAAAGATTGTAGACAGTCATTGTTGTACTATCTCTACCTTTCAATTGCGTAAACTCACTGAAATCTTTTAAATGTGTCTGTGTGCACGTGCACGTGTGTGTGTGTATTCATGTATACTTTCTTAATTCTACTCTTCTAGAGAACGTGAACTGTTACAAATTGTATGTTATAGTATTTAAAAGATTAGAAACAGAATTTATAATGTTACCTTATTTGTTTTAAGTTACTTGAATGGCAAAGCTAAATAGCAAACTCAGGTAATATTTATCTGTGTGGGGGGGGCACATGAATACATGTATGTATGAACACTCACAGACACAGTGGAAGGATAAGCAGCTAGAGGTAAAAAAAAAAAAGAAGTAAGTCCAGTAGACTCTGGAGATGCTGGAAACTTATCTCTATATAATAAAGGCAATAGATGGAAACATAAAGCCAGTATCATCTAAAGACAGGAAAACTTAAAACATCAGTACTAAAACCAAAATAAGATAAGTGTTTCCAATTTCCCCATTTCTGATCATTACACTGTCAGGTCTTAGCTAGAGCAAAAAGATAAATGAAGTAGGTAAACAGATACAAATAGGAAAGAAAAATTTCAAAGTATTCCTCTTTGCCAATGATGTAATTGTATAAATAAAAGATTATTAAAAACATGAGAAAACTTATAGAATTGATGTATTCAGCCAATTAAAAGTATACAAAATTGAAAAAAAAAAGAATGGAAGGAAGGAGAGACTCCAAGAGGACAGATGCTATAAAAGCAACATTCCTATGTATAAAATAATAAGCTTTAGGTAATAATTGAAACAGATTTAAAGGGATTTATGGCAAACGGATTTAGGAAAGACAATGTGGAATGATTTTATACTAATAATTTTAAAATGTTTAGGCTGTTTTTAAATTGTAGACTAGACAAACATTCAGAGAATATCAGTTCATACCAAAAAAGAAAAGATCCTGATATATTTGGCTCATTATATTAAGAAAGAAAGCATCCTAAGGATGAATAAGTATCTTCACAAAGATATATATGAAATAGCTTCTAATGTTAATGTTTCATCCTACATTCTCTTAAGTTAAGAAACAAATAAAAGTAACTTGGCAAGTCTGAAACATGCCTGGAATAAAAGGGAGAAACAACCCAATCCCTCTCGAGGGTGCTACACCATCAACTGAGACCACAGTAAATTCTAGCAGAAATAGCCCCGTGCTTATAATAAAAAATTCAATAAGCACTAGGAAATATGCCAGCAAATACAAGCACCACTAACACAAATTAACAGCCCAATTATTCCACACTTTCTCCAAATGATGGGATCAGCAGACACACAATGAGAAAATAAATATGAATAAACAATAAAAAATTTAAAGGAATTTGAAAATGGGAAGAAATTCTAGAAGACCATATGAGGTAGACAAGCTACAAAGAGGATTGGAGAATGTCACCAAATATGTAGAAGATTCCAAGATTAGAATTTACTTCCAAAGGAAAAAAATGCAATCAAAAATGACCTGGATATTTTCAAAAGACAATTACTACTATTTGGAAGAAAAAAAATGAGACAACAAAGAAACATGGCAAAACAATGTAACATATGTAAAGGCAAAAGCCCTCATATCGAGGTTGGGCAAGGCAACTAACTGGAAGAAATGAATCTCAAGAATAGTCAAAGCCGGGCGATGGTGACGCACGCCTTTAATCCCAGCACTCGGGAGGCAGAGGCAGGCGGATCTCTGTGAGTTCGAGACCAGTCTGGTCAACAAGAGCTAGTTCCAGGATAGTCAAAAGTGTCCGAGACACACCTGCCCTCTGTTAGCATTCCCACAAAAACACCAAACTCGGAGCCCTAACATACACAGAAGGCAGGGTGCAAACCCTGTTTGCTGCTTCAGACCCTATGAGCCAATGTGACCCCTGCTTAGCTTATTCAGTGGGCCAAGTTTTTCTGCTCTATTTAAACAGGTCAGTTTAAAACATTCAACTCCTTTGTAATGAATGTTTGCCAGTAACTGTCCCATCTAAAATTTTCTCAGTATTATGATAGAATCGTTTTATTTTCCAGGGTCTTCCTCAAAGCCAAGCTAAATTGTTTGTAAAAGATAAAAACAAACAAACAAACAAACAAAAACACGAGGGATGTGTGTAATTAAAATTCTAGATAAATAGAACAGGGAAAATGTATTGAAAGAATAGAGTTAATTATGTAGATCCCCATCAATATTATCTATTACATTTCATTCTTTTTTCTTTCATATTTATTGATAGGAGAAAATAATGAGGCACTTTAGGGAGAACAGCACAAGAAATTTTTGGAAAAAAAATATCCAGAAGAGAAAGAAAAAGACAGATTTCAGGTTATATGATTACCATGAGAAGACAGAAAAGATTTTTGCTTCAATATAAACAGTGATAAAAAACACATAAAAATAAAATGATATAGCTTCTTTAAGTTATATTTCACTTTATGTCTAAGTTTGCATAGATAAATAATTTAACTCATAAGCATATAAGCAATTTTGTATTTTCATAGTTTTACAATATGTGAAAACAATTTGATTATCCCAAGTATCTTTGCAGAGATTTATATGTTAGTATGTTTAATTCTAATGTTAAGAATCCAGTTTTATAATTGATTTTTTTTAATTTCAGAATCACATGGGTCTATGACCACTAAAGAAGATAAGAACACACACAAATTCTCCTTTAATAGGGAAAATATCAACATTGTAAGAAATTTTTAGATGTAGAATCAATGTAGCACAATGCTACAGGAAAAAAGAAAAGTAAAATAGAGTTTTAATTAATAAAACTAACAAGATATTTCATTCCATATAGAAGCTGCAGTTAGGCAACAGCTTAAAGATATCCATGCGATACTTTGTATAAAATAGCAAAGATAACATCAAAACTGTTTCATATACAGAAATACAAGTGAAAATGAGAAGTAAGATTTCAAGGCTATATTGTTAATTTTTATTTTATAACAGGAAATATTTAAAATTGAGGTGGATAATTTTCTTTTAGGTCGAGAGTCAAGTACAATATCTCAATTTTATTTAAAATAATTATTAAATCAGTTTATGAAAAATAAATTGAAACTATTATATTCAAGTTATTTTACTAGAAATTACAATATATATAGTAAAATATGAAGAGGCCCAGGATATTGTAGCATTCCTGTAGAGTTGATTAACATTTACTTTTTCAGTGCGTTCATTTCAAAGAAGTCATATGATTTTGAAAATATATTCTGTATAATTTACAGCCTAATATATTTGTTTTTTCTTATATTATCAGGATACATGCATACATATTTATGCAATAAGGTCAATTCTAATTCTAATTCTAATGCATTTGGTAAGCTAGTGGGAGGAGGCAAAACATACTCCATAGGTGAACAATGCTGCTTTCAGAAAACATGTTTTTTTTTTTATGAAAGTCTTAGTGCCAGGCACTATATATTTTGTCATTTTAAATGAATTACATTAATAATTTGTTTACTGTTTCTTTATAAGTACTTTGACATTTTATTATTTTCTGGTTTTATAACTTTTTGATTTTGCGTGTCTGTATTTGCCATGCCACGGTATGTATTTACCTGTGAAAGTCAAAGGACAGCTCAGTGTAGTCATCCTCTCATTCTACCAGATATTAATTTCCAGATCAACTGAGGTTGTCGGAAGAGTACAAAATTGCCTTTGCGCCCCAAGCCATCTCACTTGACAATATTATAATTTTTATTAAAAACACTTTCGTGTGTGGGTGTTGCCATACTGTGTGAGTGTGTGTTTGGACATATGAGCATGTGTGTGAATCTCTCTCTGTGTGTGTGTGTGTGTGTGTGTGTGT
>NC_022019.1:25878767-25956788 GCF_000317375.1 Microtus ochrogaster
GAGAGAGAGAGAGAGAGAGAGAGAGAGAGAGAGAAAGAGAGAGAGAGGAGAGGGAGTTGCCGTAGTTTGTGTGGAAAGGTCAAAGGTAACTTGCTTCTTCTTTGTATCATTTGGGTTTTGAAGATCAGACTGGTGACAAGCAGACTGAGGCATTGGACATGATATTTTCTTGTTGATGCACATATCTTATTGTATCCTTCAACTAAATTACTATGGAAAATTGTGGATCATTCAGGTATGGTAGCATGTGCCAAGGATCCCTTTATTTGAGTCAAAGATTAAGGCAGTCTACAATGCAAGTTCATCCATGGATACTGAGAAGTTGTAGGCCACCTGATCTACCTACATGAGACATTTAATAAAAATAACAGTAAGAAAAACACGACAACAATAATGTAACTAATTCATGCAGGTTCTATACATATCTCCAAATTGATGTATAGCTGCAACATCTTATATTTCAGTGATGGTTTTAGTGAGCTTATTGCTAAAATTAATATGTTCATGTTTTGGTCCCAACTGTATCACTATTGCAAGTTAGTATCTAGATAATTGGGGTCATTACAAAAAGGGGAGACTGTCTCATTCCTTTCTCTCTTGTCTAACTTTCTTTTTTTTACAGTTCTGTTATGATAGGATGTCTTTTTCAAATATGTCTTTCATTTTTTTACACTTCTGTTATGGTAGGATGCCTTTTTCAAAAGAGCAAAGGCATTGAGCAACTTAGCCAAAGATCAGAAGTCCATGAAGCACAGATCAGCACAATCCCTGATCTTCCAAATTAATTGCTTCTGGTATAACAAGTAAAATAAATTAAATAATTCCTATATAATTTAATATAACTTGATATTTCATCAATGGAAAAATCATAATCTTCCCACACAAAAAAAGAAATGACAATCTGGAAAGAATGCTTATGAAAGTTATTATTTCAAACATTAAAAAATGGCAAGCATCTATCTCTCTGGCTCTGTTTACCTAATGTAAGGAAATTTTAGCTCTGGCTTATTCCTGAACATGTCATGCTATTTTACTTTCCATGATAGCCCCATATTAATAAGTAAACTTTTATCTGAAAATTAAAAATTATTTTATTTTATTTATTACTGGATTGGTAGAGATAATTCTAGTTTTAAACGTAGAAAACATATAATAAATTATGTCACATTTTCAAAGAACCTTAGTGCAATTGTATTATAAGTATTATGGTGAGGCACATTTGACATCTTTCATCCTAGATCCCATTTAATTTGTCATTATTTTAACAGCAAATAATCTGGTCTTATCCATACCCTGCAAGTGATTTCAGATAAAGTTTTTTTTTTTTGTAATGTTTGATACCTCAGACTGTTCCTTGAAAAATTAACTAAAGCAAATTTGGAAGAAAATAACAGTTTTTCAGTTATAAGGTAATTAAAAATGTGTCAATTCTTAATTTTGAAGTTAGTGAGAACATTGGACAGTCTGTATGATGAAGAGAAAATGGCATAGGAGTTGTGAATATAAATTACTGGACATGAAAACTCTCTAAAGAGTAGCCCATGTTCTGCATTTATTTCCAATGAATTGTTTTCTGAGTTTTCATTTATGGCGGCTGTTCTTCCATTGCTTTGTTCTTCATCCTAAGAGAAAGGAAAAAATAGAATGTTCTTTGAGAATTCATATACCCCTAGCATACCTCTTTAACACAGGAGCCGGAAAAAAAGTGAAGGATTTCATTTGAATAAGAATGATTTGTCTTCTGAGAGTAGAGGGACATGAATACATTATAGCTATCTCTCTCACTTGACATGTACTTTTCTCAGCAAGAAGATGGTTGCAGAGAATGCTTAAAAACAATTCTAAAACAGTAGCTTACACTTAGTCCTCTAAATGGCAAAGTTATTTTTTATAGAATTGAATGGGTGATATATAGAATTCCAAACTAAGTTCATAAGTTAAAATCCATTCACATAAGTCATTATTTACTATGAGCTAACAAATACACTGATTATTTCACACACATACACAAGTTTAGAACTTAATGCTGAATTAATATTAATTACAATTGATTTGAGAAAGTTAGGCAGTTATTTTACTACATTTACCTTTGGGTTAGTGATATTTAGTTGCATTTTATATGTAGGTCAGGAGAGCTGTGGACTCTACATCCTCTACTATCAGATTGGAAATGCTAGGAAAACATGTTTGTATGATCATGTGGAAATTAGGAGCTAAAATATGAGAAGGATTTTGAGAATTTATTATCTATAACGCAGTGTTTTAAATTTCAAGTTTGTTCAGAGATTTTAATAATTATATATAAATTGTAAGTAGCTTTGAATAAATGACCTAAATCTCAACATGAATTCATGTTTGCTTGCATACTTTGCTTCATGAAAATAAATCTTACAATATTTTAGGTATAATCTCATTTGACTCTGATGCATCAAATATGATTAGACACAGGGTTTTTCTTACCAAAACTAATAAGGTTTTAGATCCTGAGGCATTTCAAAGTTTGCATTTCCAGATTAAAGCTATTTAACCTATAAATTAAATGGAAAAATCCCATCTTGCATATTATAGATTAACTGGTTTAGTGCTTATAAAACTATAAATCACATTTGCTATTACATTTAAAACTTCTATAGATGCTTTTATGTATGTTTATATTTTTAGAAGACTTAGATTCACATAACCATAAGCAGATTGTGTTGATTATCTGTTGTGAATACATTCCTTTGCATAGCAGTTTATAATGACTTTTACGCTTACTGCATTTTCTAACCAAATTGTAGTACATATACCTGAGGCAAAGCTTTATACAAATTAGTATTTCCTGAATTATTTTGAAAAATGAAAATCTTACACTTTTTGTAAAATAATATAATAATTGCAGATTTATGAAGAGACCAAGATGCTCTCACAATAATGAATTCATGGTTGCACAGAATCCTTTGATACTCTACATGAACTTTTAAATATAGAAATCATATCACTTCTCATTACTGCTTTAGATGATAACATTTTCTTTATCAAGTTTTGAGGTTGAAGTATTATCTATTTTATAAAAATAAGTTGAAATATGTATAATAAAATAATGTACTAGGTAATTAGTAATTCAGAACAAAGAACATGTGGGAAGTTTATGGTGATACTTTGTCACCTCAGAAATAAACTTTGCCTGAAGACAAGAGAGTGAATGAAGCCACTAGTTAGCTATAGAGCAGTGGTGGTTCACCTCTTTAATCCTAACTCTTGAGAAACAGAGGCAGATGGATCTCTGTGAGGTCAAGCCCTCCCTCGGCTACACAAGAATGAATCTATCTAAATGAGAAACAGAGCCAATCATTGGTGTCTCACAAAGTTAATCCAGCACTAGGGAAAATAGATACAGGAAGTGATCTGGCTAGGCAGAAAGAAGAATATAAGATGGGGGGAGACAGGAGCACATGACACACAGTCTGAGGACTTGCAGAGAAAGAATGCCCCATTAGGGCTGATGCTTTTGTAGAGGTAAGAACTAATGGCCACCTGTACTTCTCTGATCTTTCAGATTTCACCACCCAATATTTGACTCTGGGTTTTTACTATTAGTATCAATTAGAAATTGAGCAACAAAAGTCTGCTGACATTTGAGTGACAACAAAATAGCCAATTGTTTCCCTTTAGCAAAGTATTTAAGGAGATGGCTTGAAACGGGATGCTACTGCAGCTTTTAAAGCAGTGGACATTTTGATATATTTTTCCAGTTCTGCTCTATATGACTATGGGTCATAAAGGTAAACATATTTTTTTTGTTCTGTCTTGTTCAAAATAGTGAACTTCACTGTAGTACGAAATTTTCCAGAGAGTAGAATCATTTTCCTTGAACATTCCTCTCTAACTCTAATATTAAATAAAATTGATTTTACTACATATTTTTCCAACAAAAAAAGAAACTTTAATATTTCTAAGGAATTTCCTCAAAATACCATGTTTTTCAAAAAGGGAAAAATTGAAAATTAGATGATTCTATAAATTACTTTTTCAATTCCTGGAGGGAAAGTATTCTATACATAAATATACATATATAAAATAACTGCTATTATAGATAGTATTAATTTTTTTCTGATTTATGTATGCCAATTTAAGTATCATAATAACTAAAGATATACAAAAATCAAATAAATGTTTTAAATCTAAGGATTATGTGTGATTCGGTTGTTTGTGGATTATTATTATTATTGTTTCATTTATTAGTTATTTAACTTTTACATCTAAAAAACTGTGATATTTAAAAAAACTTCAATTATAGAAACTATTTTTCATTATAATCAAGTATATTTGGAGAAACTTGATATACTCCATTTGGATCTAAAGTAGCTACTTCTTAAAAAAATCAGACCATGGATTCTTGGATGCCTTTGTATAGTTTTTTTTTCAGAAAGTTATTAAACTGTACATTCTGAAGAACTTCATAATAAGGAGAAACATGTACGTGACTCTGCAAGAAGCTCTCTGGTAGAGAGTTTCTTAAGGAGATCTCACTTCAAAACTGAACAATTCCCAAGTCCTTCGCTGAAGCAGAGTGCACAGAAGTGCTAAAATCCAATTTGGTTAGAGTTGACTCTTCATATACAATTCCGTTATTATGGATAAGAACTGCAGGCTGCAAACTGTTGGCGTAATCATACAGTCTTTAGGGACAAAGTAGCTCATTTTATTTTATATTTTGCAGAATGTAATTTATTTACATTATAAGATCTCAGCTTTAACTGAACTTAAATGTACCAAGCATCTTATCTTTTATTCAATTTAGTGTTTTGTTTTTGTTGTAGAGACACTTATAAGGGTTAAAAAAAATAACACAAAAAAAAACCTTATGGTGAAATAAACACTAATTCAACTTCAAGAACAAAGAAGAGACCATTGAGAATATTTTTCATAAAAAGCCATACACCATTTATCTATTTGTTTTCACGACTTCAGAAATATCAAAGTTTATTTGGAGCAGATGCTGTCTGTCACTATATTAAATAAAACACTGAGAAATCAGATCTCTCTAATGTGTTAAAGTATTTTGACTTTCAATAATGCTTCACATGTGTACTTGGTTCAATATATACTGACCTTGTTTAAATTAAAGAACAACAAAATTTTATTAAACTTGATGTGAGGCTCCTCACAGTTGAAGAAGTATTCTTTGTACTTCAGAGAGAAGTCATCATATGGGATCATGAATGAGTGGTTGTTTATAAATCACATGGGAAAGAGCAGCTTTTATATGGTTCAGTTATCTTTGGTTTTCTCCGCCATAGGTTTATGTGATAGCCACAGATTCTAGAACTGTAGAACTGAGAGGCACTGCGCCTCTTGAAGATGTTGTCTTTAGACTGATAGGACAGCTGTAATGTAGCTCTCTGGAATTTCTCCGTGGCCCGCCCAAGTGATTCCTCAGACAGTCTCTTGACATATTCTGCAATGTAACCTGTGTTACTGAAGACTAGCCTGCCCTGATGATGTCTGCTTCAGCACACTGGAAAAGCAAACCAATGGTACTCTAGGCTCTGAGGCTTCTTCCTCCCAAAGTGTTATGGGAAAGTCCTGTTTTCATAAATTGTCTTGTCACAGTCATTAAAACATATACTAAAAAACTTACAAAAAATTTTTTTAAATCATAATTTGGATAAAACGAATCTATAATCTTAATGTACTTAAAACGGTTTTTATTATTATGCTAATATCATCTGGTATTTTCTTAAACTCACTATTGAATTTTCAAGAGCGTATATATTTTGTTCAAATGAGGACATGCAAACATTTTATTTGTAGGGAAGAAAATAAATAGCTTGTCTGTTTATTTATATTTAGTGCTTAAAAGCTGATATGATTTTCCTAAACCAAAATGATTAAGACATTATATATAGCTTCAGAATGGCAAAGCTCCTGTCATCACTTTCTAAAATGCATAGATGGTCTTCTTAAGTTTTAGGGAACAAAACTTCATAGTTTTAAGAATTTTATCCCCTATTGCTACTTATACTATTAGTAGTAGTTTTTACTATTTATATAAACAAATACACATTTCTAAAGACACTCGGTTGCCATACATACTGTGGCACTCAGATATAGATACACAAATATCTAAATAAGTTATAATAAATAAACATAAAATATACTATCTTCTCCAACTGAAAAATACAGTTTGAATTTTGAAATTATTTAAGAGGTAAAAGAAACCAAACTCTGCTTGGTTTATATTCTTTTTCAAATTAATAACATTGTCCATATAATAAGCAGCACAAAGTGAATTCACTGTGTTTTAAAAAGTATAGAAAAATAATTACAAACATCTCTCCTGTTATAAAATTTAGAAAATTACAGTAAAGGGACTTCAAGCAAGGAGTCATGAACCACATTTACAATGCAACTAAGTATATTATTTTCAGTTTGAATCTGAGATGTATTTATAATTTTTAATATATAAATTTGTGTTTACCATTAAGGAAACATTTCAGTAACTAATATATTTAATAAATTTTATATTTAATACATGCAGAAGATTGGAATTGCATTCATACATATGTTTTTTGTCATGACCTGATTGTAACATTTAATATATTCCGAGAAGCTCTGCCAATGATAAAAAATGTTTGGGAGAATGAACCAAAGAATCAATCATGGTGTATTTAAAGTGCCATTCTGGAAAATCCACTCATAACCCTTTACAGTAATTCTGATACAATCTATAAACAATGTAGTATAATTTGTTTAAACAATAAAGGCTTGGGCCCTTTCTATGGAATGACTATTACTTAGTGTATCTGATAGCAAGGCCCTTAAGAGTTACCAGGAAGCGTTCTGGGCTTAATTTTGTTTTTGTCCAGACACAATTACCGTTAATACTTTTTAGTGCTTTCTTTCTGTAAGCCACGTTATTAAAGTTTGTCTTTAATATACTTGAATCTGTTTATTGAGACGTAGTGACTTGGTAACTTGACTTCCATTGATCTGAGAACAGTTGTCTTAGCACACATTGAAACTCAGTATTAGAAACTTCTAACATAAAAAGCTTTAAGACAACATGGAACTATGTTTGCTATTTTTGGAAAATACTTTCAAAAGAAGAAGAAAGAAATGGTTCATGTGATAAAGTACTTGTGTTTAAAGCATAAATACATGAGTTGAGATCCCCAGTTTCCAAGTAAAAATCCTCTTAAGCCACAATAAACACCAGGACTGGGGTTCCATACAGAGGAAGATGTCTGCTGCTCACTGGCCAGATGCTGTGCTGACTTGGCTCCAGGTTCAGTGAGAGACTCTCACTAAAACCATAAGATGAAAATGATTGAGAAAGACAGATGGTATCTCCTTCAGGCCTTCACATATTCATGCATATGTTCATGTACACCTTAATGCCTCACAAATATCAGAGCACACAGATGTTCAGAATAGAGGGAAATAATAAAATGATTTCATGCACTCAGACCTAAGACAGGTGTCAGTTTTATTATATTTATGTTTTCCATCATTATTTTATTGTACAAACCAAACTATTATATAACTAGATCATCTGATTACAATTGTACCCTGGAAATGTGACTTAGATCACATTTTAACTTTAATCAGTCGGGAGAAACAAAGACGTTCTCTAGTGTGTCATGGTGTGGTGACCATATCCTAGAAAAAGGGTGGCTATCATCTGTGAATCTTGTGCACATTGTTCATCTTGTGTATATTCTAAGTTCTCTTTAGACTTTGGGGCTGTATATGGTCTAGACCTGAATTCCTCTTTTGGAAAAGTTCTGTTATTTTGTTGTTAGGGGGCCACTAGTTAGGTCCTGGCTGCTAGTTAGTTCTCGGGCACTTAGCCCCAAAACAATCACACGTAAACTGTATTAATTAAATCACTGCTTAGCCCATTAGTTCTAACTTCTTATTGACTAACTCTTACATCTTAATTTAACCCATTTCTATTAATCTCTGTATCACTACATGGCTGTGTCTTCCCGGCTGAATTTCCATCTAATTCTGGCAGGACTACATGGCTTCTCTCTGACTCCGCCTTTCTGTCTCCCAGCATTCAGTTTAGTTTTCTCTACCACCCTAAGTTCTGCCCTATCAACAGACCGAGGCAGATTTCTTCATTGACCAATTGTATTCAGAGAGTACAAAGCGGATTCCTACATTGTTATTTTTTCCCATAGCCACTGACAAGTGCATATGAGGTCAAGGCAAAATTTCTGGAAATGTATACTACATATTTCATTTGAAGTCTGCTATTCTTGCCATCTATAGATGGCCTTGAATCATAGGAAAACAAAAATAAACGAGTACTCAGTAGAAGGCATTATAGACAACTACATTGTGCTGGATACTGATGTTTCTTTTTCTGTGACCTGGAGTACTACGTTGATTCATTAGCTATAGCTCTGTCTTGTGCAGCCTATTGAAACATCATACCTTGCTTCAGAATCCCCACACCTTTCTCCATAGTGGCCTTACTATTTTATTTCCATCAGCAGTGTGCGACATCATGTTAGCTTTCCTTCCATTTACAACTGAATTAATATTTTTTGGAGAATTTCATGCATTAGTATAATGTGTTTTGATCAAATTCTCATCCCATTTCAATTATTTTTCTCCTCCTCACCTCTTTTATCTTCTAATGTCGTGTGCTGTCTTTTTTTAACTCCCTGACTCCTGTCAGTGCTGCAACAAGGGCATGGGTGTAGGGCCACTCTACTGGATCCTGAGCAGCTTCTTGTGTGTAGGACATCCTCAAAGCAGAGCTAATTCTCTGTCCCATATGCAAGGTCTCATCCAAGTGGGTAATTATCCAAGTGAATCAAATGCTTTTTCTTCATACTGATTTCATGTCATAGATGTCAGAGTCAGTTTCTTCCGGAAGTGCTCTCATAGACATATCAAAAATATATTTTATAAACACAAGTAAAACGTTACTGTCACCCATATTCAGAAGGCCTAGTTCAGTGCCATGAAGGTATCCCCACTGTCAGTTCAGAGTACATGACCCCTACTAGTTCTAATCAGCTGCCTCTTTGGTTTCCCTGATCTGTTATAGGAGCACTTGGCAGGGGGACCAGGACTTATCATGGGTGCTTTTTGGAACCCATTCCCTATGGTAGGATAACTTGCTCAGCCTTGCTATGGAAGAAGGAGGCTTGGTCTTACTTCAATTTGGTATGCCAAATTTTTTGTTGACTCCCCAATGGAAGACTTACCCCCTTTGTGGAATGAATTGGGGTTTGATGGGGGAAAGTCAGGCAGGAGAAGTGGATGGAGGGAGAATTGGATTTTCTATGTAAAATGAAAAATATGTAAATAAAAAATAAAATAAATAAAACAATACTAGTCACTGGGTAATATTTAATCCTGTAAAGTCAACACCTAAAATTAATCATCAAAATATACTTTTATATAAGTCATAGGAAGAGTAGTTTAATTTGGCAAAAAAAAAATAACCATGCACAATGTGAATGTATATAATTGTACTTGAAAAAAGGAGATAAAAAGAATTGCAGCTTAACAAACCTTTGTATGTTATGAATTATGAAAGTGCATGTGCTGTATGTGTCTCTGTGTGTGTATGTGTATACATACACCTACCCAAGGAAAATGTCAGATATCCAGCTCCTCCATTTTGTTCTTTACCCCCTTGAGAGAGGCTCTCTTACTAAACCTCACTCTTCTTGAAGCTCATTGTTTCAGTGAGTTTTGCACGCCAGTAGCCTCTGAGGATTGCCTGTCTCTTCTTAATAATCTGTGTTTATAGCTACTAACTACCAAGATGGACTTTTGAGTATGCTGGATTTTAAACTCTGGCCCTCCTGCTTGCTCAGCAAGTGTTCTTATACACTGAGCTATCACTTCATCTCTACACTGATGGAGAAAGATCATTGGCTAATAAAGAAACTGCCTTGGCCCATTTTATAAGTTAGAACATAGGTGGGTGGAGTAAACAGAACAGAATGCTGGGCGGAAGAGGAAGTGAGCTCAGACTCCATAGCTCTCCTGTCTGGGGCAGACATGATGAAGCAAGCTGCCAGGTCAGACATGCTGAATCTTTCCAGGTAAGCGCACCTAGTGGTGCTACACAGATTATTAGAAATGGGCTAAATTAATACGTGAGAATTATCCTAGAAGAGGCTAGATATAATGGGCCAGGCAGTGTTTAAAAGAATACAGTTTGTGTGTTGTTATTTCGGGTAAAGCTAGCCGGTGACAGAAGCTGGGTGGCAGAATGCAACCCACAGCTCCTTCAACACTACACACTCTAAATTGCTGTATCTCATGGCTTCAGAGCAAGGTTCCATAGGAACACTATATTTTAACTGTGAATAACAGAGCACAGACTTTCATTGGTTAATTTGATTTTTGAATCTTAGCATTCTTTATTTGCTATAAGTATTGTAAATAGTTATCAGATATACAGTATTTCAATGTTATCGTAGGTCACACATCATTAGGTAAATGTCTTATAGGTATTGGGTTTTATAGGGATGCGATACATAGGAAGAGAAGCTTCCTTTATATATCTTGCACAGGAATATATTCCTTCAAAGAAAATAATGTGGTGTGTTTCATAATCATTTATATAACATTTCTATGAGCTTTTTAATGATGTTAACATACCATTTAAGAAATGAAATAAAATCCATATTTGATACACTATTAAATTGCAGTGAGAATTGATGACTTACTTTTCAAAAGGAAGAATGATTCTATCATCTGTTACATGGTGAGTAGCTTTCCCGTATATGAAAGACATTACATCAGGAAGTCAAGGGATGGTCCATTTTGATGTTCATTTATTAACAGTTTGAGTGGTCATATTAGTTCTAGCAAAGAACAATCTATGCTGCTGAGCTCCTGATTAGCGTCCATCCTTCGCATTATACATGCTGTGTTCACAGACAATTGTTAAAGAAATACAATAAGAATGAGTGGTACAGAGGAGATATCCACCCAATGATTAACTTTAAGCTGAGAGCACTAAACAAAAGTTTTCTTCATATTATGGCTTCCTCACTACCTATCTGATTCATGTCATGTACATTGCATGCATATATTGTCTTTTATTATTTGACTAGTCTGCATCATACCATGAAGTTAAATGACATCATGATTATGTATGTATTCTAATTAATGCATAGTGAACTTGCTAAGTGATACTCCAAAGTCATTAAATAACTCTACTTTTTAAAAATTCCTCAACTGTCTCTTAATAAGTACATACATTGATGTAAGCTTTCATTTATTTAATTGAGACATACACAAACTCACAGTTCAACGACGAATATCTCTGGATGGAATATTAACAAGAGGAATAGAAGTTTCAAGTCCCTGGGGAAGGTGAAAATATTGTAATGCTGTTCCATCAAAATTGATAGGGAAAAAGTGCTACACATTTAATATGAAATAAAGATGAGAAAAATGGCTGAATCAATATCATCAAATCAAGTGATGAACAAAATTGCTCCAAGTGATATAATGTATCTGGACAAGCAGTTAAAATTCTATATGCCACTTATTAAGACGATTATAATCCAAAATCTGGTGTCAGGATATGTCCACTCTTTCAAGCAATAACCATTCAGATTTAATGTGAATATGATAGGAATTTTCTTTTCTGAATCTCCCAAGTGTTTATTTAATTTAAGACTTAATTTCTGCAAAGTCTTAAGATAATTCCCACTATCATGAATTTTATCATTGTAAGAGTAATTTAGGGCACTCTTCACTTTATGATAGTAGTATGAAGTATATATTATCATACAAATTTAAATTCTTTTATGAGTGAAAATAAAAAAAAAAGATGTAAAATAGGTTTATACAAATCATAGAATCAAAAGAAATAGTACTATATATTCAAGGATAGCTGCTGGTATTATAGAAGATATAGGTTATGTTATTGGCATAAAAACAGACAGGAGAATCCATGGAACCAAATCAAAGACCCAGATATCAATCTACACACCAACAAACACCTGATTGTTGACAAAAAAGAAAAAAAACATAAAATGGAAAAAAGAAAGCATATTTAACAAATGGTGCTGCCATAACTGGATATCAAAATATAAAATGAAAATAGGTCCGTATATATCACCATGCACAAAACTCAAATCAAATGGGACAAAGACTTCAACATAAAGCCAACAATATTGAAAGCTCATAGAAGAGAAATTGGGATGTATTCTTGCACGCATTGGCACAGAAAACCATCTCCTAAATATAACCCCAGTAGCACAGCCACTGAGAGAAACCATTAATAAATGGGACTTCCTGAAACATAGAAACTTCTGTAAATCAAAGAACATATTCAACAAAACAAATCAGCAGCCTACAGAATGGGAAAAGATCTACCAACCCTACATCAGACAGAGGGCTGATCTCTAAAATATGCAAAGACTCAAGAAATTGGTCATCAAACGAACAAATAATTCAATGAAAATGGGGTACAGACATAAACATAGAATCTCAACAGAGGAATCTAAAATGGCTAAAAAACATTTAAGTAAATGCTCAGCATCCTTAACCATCAGAGAAATGCAAATCAAAACAACTCTGAAATTCCATTTTATACCTGTAAAGGGCCAAGATCATAAACACTGATAACAACTTATGCTGGAGAGATTGTGGGGAAAAGGGAAAACTTGTTGCTGGTGGGAGTGCAATCTGGCACAGTCACTTTGGAAATAAGTAAGACAATTTCTCAGAAAATTAGGAAACAACCTACCTGAAGACCCAACAATACCACTTTTGGGTATATACACAATGGATGCTCCAGTTCTGTTTACCTTCCTGTCCTCCATTATTGTCCCTTATCCCTGTTGTATCTCCCGGTGAAAGAAAACAAAAGAAAGTAAGCAATCAAGCAAACAAAAGGAACAACAACTACAAGCCCTAACCCTGTACCTCATTGTTACAATTAGTGGCAATGCAGGACCCGTACCTTGGGTTAGACACCCAGCTGTGGTAGGACCACGGACCCCCCACATGGTCCTTAGCAGCAGCTGGATCTGAATATCACTACTCCCCCAGTGGCAGCAGGGCTCTAAGCCACTAACTTGGCCCTTGATCTTTGGTGTCTGCATGGCTTTTGATGGCAACAGGAGCATCAGACATTAGCACAGAACCTAGGCTGCTAGGGAGCCATGGATGGTTACATGGCCCTCAGCTGCATCTCAGGCCCAGACATCAGGAGACACCGACTCAGTGGTTATGAACACTGCTGCTCTTCCAGAGGACTTGGGTTCAATTCCCAGCACCCACATGGCAGTTTATACCTGTCTGTAACTCCAGTTCCATGCTTTCTAATGCCTGCACCCAGATATACATGCAGGCAAAACATCAAGGATCATAAAACTTTAATTATTCCTAAGGCCCAATATTGTTCCTTTTACAGTTCTTCAACCTCATTTCATGATTTAAGTTGTTAATCTTATAAGAATATGTGCCTACTTCCTCATTCATTTCCTTAAACATTTTTCTTTGCTTTTTTTGTGCTTACCTATAAATGTTGAACTATTATATGCAGCTAAAGTTATACTAATACCGAAACACTGTAGTTGTTCATCAGCTTGTTCTAAAATCTGAGATTTCTGAAAATTGTGAAGAAAGGGAATTCTTTAGGATAGAACCATTATATACACTGTATATACATATATAACTGTACACTGTTATTATTTTTCTGACCTTCCCCATCACCTGGGTACCCTATCCCTTTAAGAGACAAGATTTGCCACTCCCACCTCCCCCATCCTTTTAACCAAGGCAAGCAGATCCCTGCCTTTTCTGAGCATCTCTCTTCCCATCCAACTTTTGAAGACATAACTTTTTTCCATGCTCCTTTTCTTCTTTCCCCTTCTTCCCTTTCTCCCTTTTCCCTTCTCTTTCCCCTGCATAACCCACTAAATAAACTTTATACCCAAACTCTCTCTCTGCATGGCATATCTGTCACCTTCCCTACAAGGGGACACGCCAAAGCCTCAGGGAACCTGCCAAGGTATCCAGTGACCCTCACTGCTGTCCCTTGTGAGACAACTGACCCTCGTGGGATCGTTTCCCTCACACCATATTTTATAAAATATAACACTGTACACTACAGAGGACATACAGTTTCAATTGGTCAATTAAAGCTGTTCCCATTACTTAATTTTTTCACATAGTTGCTCAGTTGGACACCTAGAAGTTTCTCTGTGCTTTCTATTGCAACACTACCAGACAATTTTACATGTTCACAAGTTGGCCTTGCTACTTAATCAAACAAGTTAGAGATTCTTGCAGCACACCGTGCCCCCTGTCTGCGCTCTATGTGCTACCATGCAGTTTGCTAGCTTCGGGCAAGGGACTGGAGGTTGAAATACACAAACACACACAGAGACAGACAGACACACAGACATCTAATCACTGGTAAAAAGCCCTTTATTTCATAACACCGTGGAGGCTTAAATACCCAGCAGTCAAGTGGGCCAACAGGTGAAGACCCCATCCTATGATCTTCAAGGCACAGCTTTTAGTAACGCCAACTAGAAGGCTCCAGCAGGGAAGAGCAGCTGAAGGCCAGGACTCCAATTGGTCCCAACAAATCCTTCTAGTTTTCTGAGCATTTTCTCCACCCTTCACAACTGAAATGCATTAGTGTCCACTTTTGCACTTTGTCTTGAAAGAGAGGAGAATCCATTCTGCTTTCTTCTTTAATCTGTGAAAATTTCATCAAATTAGAAATATCTCTTGATCATATCCACGCCCAATCTTTCACTTCAGTTTTTGGGAGTATAACCCACGAAATCCAATTAGTGCTTGGGTCTCCATGCTCTTGGAAGTGGTGTCATATACTGGATCATGGATAATGCACCAGTAGCCAGCCTCCAGAAGAAAGGTATTCTCTCTTCTCCAGCAGTTCTTTACTGTCAATTGCTTCTCAGCCAGGAATAAAAACTCGGCAGTTCACCAATCCCATTTTTGAATTTATATCTAATTTTATCTTGCCCGTGCTTGTAGGTAAGCACAGCTCCTGTGAGTTTATATATGTAAAAGTCATGTAATGTGCAAAGGACACTTGATAGCAACTCTTTCTATCTGCAGTCTTGTAAATTATTTCTGCCCTAACCTCTGCAATATTTCATGAGTCTTGGATGGCAGAAGATGATTGAAATAGATATCACCATCTATGACTGAGTAGTCTCTTATCCTTAGCTTTTTGAGCAGTTATGTCTGTGTATCACACTACCCACTGCAATATAAAGCTCACTGAATGTTAAAGCAGCACAAATCTATGTATATAAACATAAATATTTATAGGGAATTTGATAACGTGATTAGTTTGTAAAACAGCATCAATATGTCTTCCCCTAGACTTAAAATTTTAATAACCATGGCTTTTGCTCCTGTTTTTAATTAATAGATTAGTGTAAACATCTTCAATGATTGGTCAGTTCCAATATACAAGGTTGAATGCTTGCTGCCATCATCAATGCCTGGTACACACAATAGTCTACAACATACTTTCCAGCCTAGTCAATAGAGAATTTTCTCTGAGTTCTACAACCAAAGTTGTGTTATAAATTCAATAATACAGTCGAACCATATAGTTATTGTTAGATGGAATAGCAATTGAAATTGTCTGTATATATCACTGTAGGCCACTGAGAAACAGCATATAGGTAGGCTACTTCAGACTGGCAATGCAATTTTCATTTAATAACCCATGTCTTCTAAGAAGAGCATTGTTTACTCTTGTGAGGTATCTCTGCTCAAACTCCATTTTAAAGTTGTATTTTAATTAGTTTACAAACCAATGAGGTTTCATGAGACCAGTGGCTCTCTCTGCAGCTTCAATAATGTTTGAAAAAATGATTCATGTTCATGCTTATGCAAGAGATGCATGGGGAATTTGCTTATTATATTGGTGGAGTCTGGAACTTTTGCACCGAGAATATGCTTTTCAAAAAGATCTATTTTGTTGTATTAAGCGCCTTTTCCATTTATAAATTCAAGTTTATATTTCATTTATACATTTGAATTTTCTGCCTTATCCTTTAGCAAACACCTTCATAATAATTCTATTTCTTGTGATTTATTTCTTGCCTGCTTATGCAAGCTCCAAATAAATAGAATTCGCAACAAAATTTAAATTAATTTCTCCTGTTATCTTCCAGTATTATTGTTATCATATACTTATGTGTGATGTTGATAAACTCAACATTGTATAAGTGCAGAAATAAAAGCTCTTTAGAAATTTGGTACTCTAATTCATATTTATTATCTTGTTTTTATTTTTAGTACATAAGGAAACATTATTGCCAATCTTCCTCACTGAGATGCATTATGTTTTTTCTACTGCTAACTTGAACATGCTGCAATCTTCTTATTCACTTTTATACTTTTCTGTCATTACTATTACCTGCTACTGTTATTTATATATTTTGTTTTTTTCATTAAAAATGTTTCTTTTTCGTGAAAGTCACAAGTCCTGTTTGCTTTCTCAAGAAAGTATATCTCAAAAAGATATGTGAGCAGTTTTCAAAAATAAAACCTCCAAATTATTCTAGCGGCATATAATGTAGTATTGAAGGAGAGGAAAATTGAACGGAGTAGAGAAAGAATAGGTGAAAGCAAGAATTTGGCATTTCCCTTATTCTCAGAGAATGATTGAATAATAAAGTTACATGGATTGGAGTATAAAGCCTCGCCAACACAACAACCTCTATCACTATATTAAGATGTATACATTATCAAACACTTTTGTATTATCTCTTCATTCTGGCAAATGCATGACTAGTCTAAATAGCAGTTGTCATTTCTTCAACTGTACCATCATTACCATTAATCAATTAGAATCCCACGGTCTTTGCAAACTCTTCTAGCTACTGCTTTTATTCTATCCCACAATCTATATTTCGTAGTGAAGACATAAAAATGGTTCTAAAGTGTAAATATTTCCTTTCCATTTGTCTACCAAATTGTACTTGAGAGCTCCCATTATCCTCGGGAAAGAGTACAGATGCTTTAGAGTGCCATATATATATATATATATATATATGAGCAGTCATTTATAAACTTCCCCGTGCTCATCTTCCCAGTCTTCTATAAACTGCTATTACTTTGCACTAACATTCAGTGCCTTTCTCTTCACTCCTCCATGTCATTCTTTACTTTCATTATAGAGATCCTTCATGTTATTCTCTCCAGAAATTTACTCTCAAGTCTATATTTTCTGTTACAAATTTCACTTGTTTTCAAGACCCTTGGAGTTAGCAAACCACACACAGTCATTGTCTCAAAGAACATGCAAGTTCTAATGTGTTTTAAATAAGAGAATCATGTTTTACTCCGATTCTTTAAGCTCTGCAAATTGTTAAACTCTGAGAGTATAACTGATCATTCTAACTATGACAGCTTGAGGGCCACATGTTTAATAAGCGTATGTCACAGTACATAAATGAAGATGAGAAACATTTGAATAGCCTCAGGTTCAAATTGATACTTAATGTTCTGGATTTATTACCTTAAAGTCACTGTTGTAGTTCAATGAGAATCCCCCCCTCCCATAAGCCCATAGGTTTGAATTCATGGGCCCCTATTAGTTGGGTAAGAAATAGGAGGTGAGGCCTTCTTGAAAGTGTATCACTGGAGTGTGAACTTGGAGTTTTCAAAAGTTCACAATAGGCCCAGTTCTCTTCTTTGGTTGCTGCCATGTTCGAACATGACATAACTCCTTTAACTGCTCTACATAAAGTCATGTCTGTTTCCTTCCTGCCAGCATGGAATAACCCCTTGAAATTGAAAGCAGCCGCTAATTAAATGCTTTCCTTTGTAGGAACATAAATAAAAAGATATAATAAAGGTTGCCTTGGTTGTGGTGTCTTTTCTCATCAATAGAATTTGCGGTCACTTACACCATTATAATCCATTCATTAAAATTTCTGATGAATTTTGACTAATTCTAAATAGTTTAGAGTAAAGATTACAAGACATATTTTGTAACAGAATTTTAAATTCATTGTAGACTTTTTTCTCATGCCCTACTATTTTTACTTCTACTATTTTTTCAACTTCCTTCTCTCATTATAACTTTTAGTGTTTTGCATAGTAACAATGCAAGAAACAACTCAAATAGGAGTCAATTTTCACATTATTCTAAAGTTAATATTGTGAAATATAATTTGACTATAAGATATAATGCAAATGTTTTACTTGTGTGTCAGATTGACCTGACACAATACAGAATGTTTGTTAAACTTGATAAGTGCATATTAATATCAGTTAGTAAAAGGGAATTGGAAAAAAAAGTTGAATGATGTGTCACAGATCATAGAGGATTATTACAATTCAGTGATCTTGAGCATGCTAGTCTGCTCCAATTACTATTGTCAGAAAGATTTTAAACTTTTATCCACTTTTCTTATTAAATTCATATAAATTTGGGGGAAATTCTGCCAGTAATAAGACAACTATGAGAAAGATTATATTCCTCCCTGGATCCCAGAGTATATTCAAGAACAATATTCAAACGCATTTTTATTGTACATTCAGTCAGTAGAGCTACAATATTTAAATAAATTGTTAAATTAATAAATAGTGGGGGTTGTCATGAAATTTTAAATGCAAGCATTAGTTATGGATTTAGCATTCTAATGGTGCTACTTTGGAAGGAAGTTAGTTATTAAAAATGTCAAAAACTAAACTGAAAATAGCAAAGTATAAAAAGCTTTAAAATATGTAAGTTTCTAAGCTGCCTATTTGTCAAAATCTCTCATATTTCCTCCATATATCTTAATGAATATTAAATGTATACACTTTTATATACTATATGCTAACTCTCTAGCTGTTCAATATTTTATTATGAAATTTAAGTACATATAACTCTATGAGTAAACATAATAAATACACATTGATATAACATATAACCATTTATTGTTTAAATAATATGTACTTTAAGGTTTTGCTTAATTTGAAATTGTTGGAGCTTTTCTACATTTAAACTGATTTTAAATTATTAACAAAGAATATCAATGAAATAGTGTTATTTATTACATTATTATGCAAAGTCTATGTATGTATAATTTTTATTGTATATTATATGATGCTTTGAAACACTTAAGGTAAATAAATTTAGCTTTTAGAGATGTTTAGGCAAGTGAGTTAACAACTACACTAAACTTTATTCAGAGTGAATCTAAAGTCAATCAAATATATCAAAAACCCATTCCAGGTGAGGCCCTGCTGGCAGTCACTTTGTGACATGTGAATGAAGCTAAAAAAAAAATCTCTTTCAAATAAGGCAAGGAAATGCTGGCTCAAGGAATCCTGACACTTATTAACTCCAACTTGATGAGCACTAAAACAGTGCACATCCTGAGATTTCCTTGACTAAGGAGCAATGATTTCCTCTAGAATAAATCTTTCATATCCCATTGAAGAACTAATTAAGCCTATTAATAATTCATTTTTAAAGAAAACGATTAGCTAAATAGAAAAATTTTTTGGCACAATTATTTTAATTTTTTTAACTATTTAAATATAGGTGAGTCACATTAAAATATATATTAATGAATGATAAGTTTTTTCCTGCAGACTGCTTTAAAGAGCATGTTGCAAAGATCTTCATAGCCATTCTCATTTATGTTTAATGCCTTGATACTGGTCAGAGAATGGTTTTGCTTATCTTAGATGCATAGTTATCTTAGATGTATATTTTTAGAGGAGATGAAAAAGTTTGCTCATTTACTTAATTATTCACTTTGCTATGAGGGTTAGATACACGATATCTTTTATTCTAGAAATGTCTTATATTATTTAACTTCAAAAATAGCTCTAAATTATTTTTCAAAGATGTTTTATTTAAACCACATTCTCATAGTAATTATGAATATTGTCATCTCTTTCTTTAGTAGTGTTCGTGAAATGTGCTAACATTGTTTTTTTAACAATTATGAACTTAGAGACTGTCTAGTCATGGGGTCTGCGTCTGATTTCTATATGTTATTAACTTCATGTACAGTTAAATTCAAATTACTCCAAAGTTCTGAGTAAAAAATCTCTAGAAATTAAGTATATATAAATTTTAGAACATTTTAGATGTTCTAAGACATCTTTCAGAATGTGTTTTCTACAGTAAGAAGCAATATATAAAGTAATCCTTGAATATAAATCTAAAAATGACATGTGCTAACTAATTTTAATTTACCTTAAATTTCACATTTAGTATGATTTTGATTTATTTTAAATTAAGAATAATTCGTGTTTTTGAATGAGACACTGACTCAAGTGTAATATACATTATAAAATACATATTAATAAGCTTTCCTAATTTTGTGTTTATTGTGCCAAATAATTTTTGATTTCTTCCTAAAATCAAGAGCTCATTTTGATTTAGAGAGGTGTCTGATGAAGATTTGATTTTTTTTTTAGTGAGATACTCTTTCACAGAAAACACTACATTTTATTTAAACATCATATATACTCATTTGAAAGCCTAAAATGTTAATAAATCTACAAAACGTTAAAAAGTATGATTTCTCTACTCCTAGTCACATGCAGTATAAGGTTTTGATTTTGTCTGCCACGAGAGGATACACAAATATTTCTGAGAAATACCATGATGTGTAGACATGTGAAAAACTATGATCAAAAAAATAATACAAATACTATTAATACGTTCATGCTCTGTGTATATACTTTATTCAACAAAGCATTCAAATCAACAAATCAGAAGTTAATTTCATGTATTTTATACTGGTTTAATAAAAAAAGTTACTCAATTTAGATGAGCTATTTTGTATTGCTGTTTAATAACATTCAGCATCTCCTCCCTGAGACCTTTGATAATGCCTTTCAACATGAGCTTCACCTAAAACAACATACTTATTAAAAATTCAAGTCTACTAATTTCAAGTGTAGGAAATATATATTGTTTTATAAGGTTCTATAAATAGCCATTTTTAGAAAAATCTTAGTGTTCTATCTGACAATGAGCTGATTTTATTTAGTGTTTTGTGTATCTGTTAATTTGTATTTTTTTTTGGTTTGTATTTACATTCGACAAGTTTTAGAAAGTAATAGTGCCTTGTTACTTCATTGATTGGATTCAATTAATGCTATATTTGCTTATACATAGTCTACCTTAAAACCTATGTAAATAATAATAATTTAGGGAATAATAACTGTGTTTTTTAATCTGATAGTATCTTCTCACGATTTTGACCTGAATCATATCCCCTATGTTTTTTTTTTTTTTTTTTTTCGCTACTAAATAAAAAGCCAAGTAAAAGCAGAAGAAATTTTTTTGTGGTTTGGAAAGAACAAGAACTTAACCTAAGCTGTAGAAGTAATTTATCTGAAATTTAAAAACAAATAGAAGCAATATATACTATAATTTAGTATTCAGTTTGTGATAATATGGAAAATACCCTTTTTTCGTTTCCAAGGAGTTCTGTTTGTTTCTCTCTGTATATGTAATATAGAAAACTATGACATTAGTAGATATCTCAAATAAACAATTTAACTTTGTATTATCTGCAAGAAACAGTATCATCAATAGAAATTTTGGACGTTAAAATAATGCATCAAAAGAACAGCACTCTCAATTACACTCTATTATGTTTGTAATGGAGATATATTTCCTCTGATATAAGTGGAATATTAGATTATTTAATTCATTTCTATATAAATGACATAATTTTTAAATAAGATTAAAATGTATTCCCAGAATATAACAATTGTGTTTCAGGATTGTCATTCAAATTCTTAACTCATAGTTTACTTTATAAGAATAATGATTTTTGATGATCTTTATTGGAGAAAATAAATTAATAATGGGGTGTGACTAATGTTTCCTATAAATTCCTAGGCTATGATAGAAAAGAAACAGACTTACTGGAAGATAGTTTTACATGGAAATTCTGGAAATTTGATTTCTGACTTAAGGTTAATGTATGGCAAATTATAACAGTAACATAATGACACGTTATTGTTTTTCAAAAATAATAGGAAATGACTCTTTATGTTCATTTAATTCAGAAAATTCCGTTGACTTACACCTCTTTTTAAAAAACCTTCCTATATTTTTAAAGAACCAATTTGTTAATTCAAAATGATTGATTTTCATTCAAAACCAAAACTTTTGAATTATCCCAACAATTTTTGTTTATGCCAACGCCTGAGTCTAATAGCCATCAATAGTTTGGAACATTCAGTAATACTAGCAACTTAGTCATATCAGGTAGATAAGGCATCAAAATCATTTTTATTTCAGCACTTTTCATTGGGTTTTGTGACTGGGGACAGGACCTCATTTTATTGATATTGGTGAGGATGATCTCTCTCCTCTACTTCCTAAGTACTAATATGACAACCACATGGACACCTTATATTCTGTTGAATCTGGGTCTACAGACCAGGGCTTATGCTTGCTAGGTAAACTTTCTAGCAACCAAAATGCAACCAGTGCTCTTTCACTCAATTGTAATAGATGCTAATACAAATTTAAAAATTCACAGGCAGAAATAATTATGTACCTTTCTGTGCATTTAGACATGATTAGAAAAAAAGTGACTAGGGGATAATTGATAAATGCTAAATATGCACAGATATCAAAGTATTGGTTCTACTGAATTTAATTAATTACTACTGCCACTATAGGTCACATTTTCAGTTAGCTTATCACACTAACATGCTTATCTAAGATTATAGCATATTTGATCCTCTAATATCTTATACTTTTTCAAATTCAAAACATACAAAATACAGTTTAGCCAAACATGTTGTTATTTCATGAGTGTAGTTTATTTGACATATCTACAAAATGTTATCTTACAGTAGGCATCTTGGTTTTTATAATCTTATAATTCCTCTTCCTCCTCTAGCAAGAGGCTAGTATATGGATTTCATTCAATCCATACTTTAGAAATTATTGTTGGATTTCCTAGAGTCACTTCATTTATGTTCTTTTTAACCAGTTATAGATCTCTGTAGATGATACAACAACCTGGATAGGAAAAATTTCAAGAGGTCCCACAACTAAATTGAGAGCTATATGACAATTTTCTAAGGAAGAATTCCCTGGTATTTTCAGTTCCAAGTTGGTAGCCCTAAACACATATACAACCGTGAAAACTTTTTAGTGGTGAGGGTAAAGCTGGAGTTCCATTCAACTGTATAAGCAAACGAAACATTGAAAGAAATACTTTCATGAGCCTTAAGTACATGAGGATCGTTTTATAAAATTTTAAAACATATTAAACTGGTTAAATCTCTATAAAACAGAAAAGTAGTTAATGAAGTCCCACTCCCAATAACTACATATAAAAGGCAAAGATTTCTATGATACAAAGAGAAAGGGGAAAAGCAGAGAAGGGAGCAGACAAAAATGTATAGCTCAATAAAATCAATTAAAAAAAAAGAAAATAAACAACAATAACTGGAATTAGCAGCTTGTGTGTGTGTGTGTGTGTATTTGTGTGTGTTTAAGAAAAATAGTTATTATAAAATAAGAGATCACACTGGGAAAAGCAGGCAAGCTGAATAAAGGGGCCAGGATGGAAATTGTTATAATTATTGTGGGTTTGTTTTGTTTCTTTTAAGTTTTGTTTTTTGAGACAGGGTTTTTCTGTGTAACTTTGACTGCAATGCAACTCACTTGTAGGCCAGTCTGCACTCAATCTCATGTAGGTTCACCTACTTCTGACTCACAAGTGTTAGGATAAAAGGTGTTCACCACCACATCCCAGTAAGAAATGATGATAATACCTCATGTGCATATGAAATTCTCTAAAACACTAAAAATTAAAGAAATCTTATATTTGATAAAAATTTTTAGAACTTAATAAAAAAATTCCCTCAAATGTTTCCACATATAAAACTACCACAATGCAGATTACTCTTGAAATCTTTAATATTCCACATTTTCTGTCTATTTTAATCAATCAAGAGAAGAGCAAAATCTCAATATCTCAACAAAAAATTTCCAAAACTTGAATCGTTATAACTAACTAAAATTACTCTGCTACACAATGCTATTATAACTGAAGCTAGATGTCTGTTTTTATTATTCTAAATTCTTCCCTGATTCTTTTTTTTTCCTTCCCAATATTTCCACATGTATAAGAAAGCACTGTTAAAATATTTATAAGCTTAGCTCATTGAAACTTTACTTCATACACTGATTTTTCACTCCATGGAACAGTCATTCAGAATTTTGTTACTGTATGACTCACAGGGTACAGTTTTCCCATTGTACTTTAAGGTCAATAGTCCCAAACTTTCATTTAAAACCATTACTTCTTTGAGCTACCTATAGTTCAGCTTTATAAGATTCTGTACATTCATACTTATCATCTAGTAATGACGTCATTCAAAATCTTTAGGAACACACTCTAAATCATTCTCAAAACTCATATCCATAATATTAGGGAATCCTTAACAGCAAGACCATTTTCTACATCATTTCACACACGTCCTTGTGTCTTTACAGCAGTATATAATGACTTCATTTCTATAATTATTATGTATGCCACCGTTTTAATCTTTGATGGCAGTTTTGTATGTTTCAGCATAATGTTGAACCTGTTGTTAAGGTAATAATCAGCATCAACATATTTTATGATACTCGTTTTCATTTAAATTCACCATGATTAGACATGTCTCATTCTAACCTTTGCAATGGACGAAAAAGCAGAGGAATTTAGACCATGAATTCATAGTTACTCTGTCAATGGAGCTGAATTAAAAAAAAATCAATAAATTATGATTAAATATTTATGTCTCAAGTAGCTATAATTAATTAATTACCTCATAGTATTAAAAAAGTCTTCAGGTATATCCGTATTTTCTGTATTATTTTTGACAAAAATTTTAATTTTAAAATATTCTCTGGCCTGTATTTTAGCATATATGCTACCAAGAAAAGACCTAGGTAATCCTTTTAATTTCTCTTATTTGTGTTGAATTTAAAGGTCACTAATTTTAGAGATAATAAACATGCAAATCATAAGCATTATATTGGCATGACATAGTGTCTATGCTAAAAAACACTGAGCCGGGCGATGGTGGCACAAGCCTTTAATCCCAGCACTCGGGAGGCAGAGGCAGGCGAATCTCTGTGAGTTCGAGACCAGCCTGGTCTACAGAGCTAGTTCCAGGACAGGCTCCAAAGCCACAGAGAAACCCTGTCTCGAAAAACCAAAAAAAAAAAAAAAAAACAAAAAAAAACACCGAGTACTGGTGTGCACACCTTTAATCCCAATGCTTGAGAGGCAGAGGCAGTTAGAGGAGAGCCTGGTCTATAAGAGCTAGTTCCAGGACAGTTAGGGCTATACAGAGAAAAAGAAACCCTGTCTCAAAGAACAACAACAACAAATCATATTAGAGTCTATCTGTACTATTTTATTGGTATCTTGACATAGTTTTCAAACTAAAACAGTTTCTTCTTCATATATATTGGTGTCTATTCAAATTTTAGTGTGAGTAAAATGTTTCACAGAGATTCTAGTGCTAATTAGGCATCTGTCATATTTGTTGAATTGTACTCAATCAAAATACCTACTTGTATTTTCCCTTATGAGTTTTTTACACAAGTACAAATTATTTCCAAGAATTTTTTATATTTGTTTTGAACATGAATTGATCTTTTCAAGAACCATTACTCTATCAGAAGCTTGAGAAAGATTGGTAGCCTGAAAGAGTAAGAAAAATAGTATTGTGTTTTAGTAAACAAGATATTTGTAAATTGAGGGAAATCATTTTTTTCAGAGTGGCAACTAATTTAGAAGAGTAAGTGACCATAGCTGAGATTTTGCTTTTTCATGTATAAGATTTCTATATTGTTCTCAATGAATCCCCTCACCTCAAGGAAAAAACACATGGATGTTACAGTCAATGCTCAGCAACTTCCTAGATTCACTTTCCTGGGAGGGAGCAGCAGCTCATTACAGTTGCAATGGCTCCAACCCAAAGTAAAATCTCTTTAGAAGTACACAAAAAATGAAAGCTAAGCTCTGTGCATGGTTTCGTGCCTTACATTGTAGTGTTTAAAACATCATCTTCAGTAGATTTATAAAACATATAGTCTAGCTTCATTATTCACTAGGTAGCTACACATTTACTAGAACATTATGAATTTAGAACAACAGAAAAATTAAAATTTATTTTATCAGAACTCATTTTTCTAAATATAAGCAAGAAAGTTAAATATGAATATAATAAAACTTAGAAAATGCCCAGAAAAGTTGAAGCTCATAAACTTATACACTTAGAAAAACCTTTTATTTTCATTTTTAGAAGAAATAGTAACCTGTCTAAACTATTAGTATTTAATGAATACTAATAGAAATAGCAGTGTTATTTGGTACACTTCTTAAAGATTAATGTAAAAACAAAAAGCATTAACACTGAATGAAAAGCCCAATGCTTAGTTTTAAAAGACTTACTTTTAAAACACTGAATAGATATTGGAACTAAAATAATATGATGCCCAAACATCATCCATTAGAATTATTTAACATAATAGAAATTCCAGAAATATGAGCATATAATGAGCCAACTTATTTGAAGCAAGATTATATGTTGCTGTTTGAATTCGGTATCTACCACAAGATCATCAGATTGGGCTCTTGGTCATCAAGTGTAAAGAACAATGTGGGAAGTCTTGTCATCATTAGGAGATAGGGCATGGCTAGAGAAAGCTGACTATTTAGAGTAGCTTTAATATTTTATAGCCAAAGCGCTCTTCCTGAACAGGAAATCTAACAAAAGCTCACTGACCACCCATGCTTCACCCTAGCAAAGCGTATAGCAGAATTTTGCCTGCAGCTGGAAAATTTGAGGCTGAATTCAAAAGTAATGAATGAAAATGCTAGGTATAGAATTTCTCCTGACAACAAAAATTTCAAAACTGTATCATTGTTATTCTTCACTGCATTTACCAAAATGTACAGCTGCAAGAAGTAGAAACTGTAGCAGGAAGATATAAAATAATGTAAAGTTATTAATGAAAAGACCACAAATATGATTATAATTGAACTCAAGAAAAGTGATGAAAATTAGCTATAGCTTTTTTTATAGATTTCTCATTAAGAATAAATCTTACATGCTGTAATGAGAAATTAAAAATTGCCTAGAAAGTAAGGCAATATTCATCAAAACCTCTTGAAGACAATAATGCAAACTCATCTGGAAAGTTTTAATTCAGAAAGCAATACCTGATCGAAGAGAATCTTGAGCACATTCTTCTACGACATTTGTTTCCTAGGGATTTATTTTCTCAAGTGCAGTCACATAGTATAAAGAGGACATTACAGCTGTGAGGGACAGTTACCATCCAAGAAAAGAAGGAGAACTTGCTATCAACATCCATGTTTACTTACCAGGTAGGGAGGATTCAGGAGAAAAGGAGGTTCTAAAGGTTTGCATTTAAAGAAAATATACAAAACTGCATGATGTGTAGCAAGATCAGATTCTCTAAATGGAGCTCCGGAATAGAATGTATGGGAAACAACAGATGTGAATTTGCAATGGAAACATCAACCAATTTTGGAGAATCCAGAAGCAAAGGAAATTTAGTGAGGACAACTGCAGATTCTGTTGGGCGCTGGTTTAAAATAGAGGTCTCAGGCACAGAGCTGAAGGATAGAGACATCTTGTGTTATAGAGCAAATATGAATAAGTCTCGGATGTAGGACATGGGACATAAGAAACTGATGTTTTTCCTCTTGACTTTTGTTCTTGCTGTAGTCAATTGATTTCTTGTTATTCTCCCATTTGTTCAATTTAAAATGGGTATGCACATACAATTACATCTTGGAAATACGCTGTATGTCTTTTAATATAGCAGGGTTTCATAGTTAACTGACTAGCTTGAGTTCTAAAGGAAACTTGTTATTTAGAATACTTGAATGATATTAGAAATGTTAATGATAATAAATATCTGTTAAAGTTGACTGAATGATTTTGCATTATGAAATAACTATGAACATGTAATAAAAAAGGAGAGAATTTAATGATCTGAATGGAAAAATATCCCTCACAGTTATGAGTGTCATGTGTTTTCACTTTTGGTCCTTGACTTGTTGTTCTATTTGGAGATTGTGACATAGCTGCCAAATGGATCACTACTAGGGATTATTTTTAAATTTTTATATCCTGACCAGGTTACCAGGCCGATCTGTGCTTATTGGTCCACTGAGTTTTGAGAGAGTATCTTCATACTCTTGTTAGCCTAGCGCCAAATCACTGCCACCATAATGTCATTTTATCCATGATGAACTTAATTGTCTGTAACTGTATCCCCAAATAAAAATTCTTTCACTGTTTTTGTGTTTCCTGTCAGGTGTTTATTTTCAATAATGACAAAAGTAGCTACTAAGGACCAAATACCTTACTGGTACACAAAGAATATCTTCTTTAATCACTGGGGTTCAAAAAATGTGGTATACAGAAGTTGAAAACTGGCATTTGCAACATAGCTCTTATCCTGTTAAAACTGAAACTCGGAATAGATCAACGACCTTCATATTGAGACTAGAAAGAACAAAACTACTCAAAAATATGTAAAACATTTTCTTATATTTGAGAATAAAATGAGTTAAAAATTACCCCAAAATCTTGTCAATCAGAAGTTTAAACAAAACAAAGTCAAAACTAGACTATATCACACCGAGTTCCCATTAAGATACAAAAAATTAGTCAATAACATACCAACTGCCAAATGGTTAAAGATATGTGCCATCTAGACATCTGAAAAAGAATTAATATCCAGAAGTCATAAATAATTCAAAAATTTAACAATGTAAAAAATGTCCTGCAATATACTTTTTATAGGAAAATGACAACCAATTTGAATAGACATTTCTCAAGAGAAGCAAGACAAAGACCAATTAATATATGAAATAGAATATTAATTTCATTAACCTTTGGAAAGATGAGTCAAAAAGTTTCAATGAGATATTTCATCCTAATTGGAATGACAATTAAAAGTATTCTGTCAACCAGGATAAGAAGAAAAAAATCTGTGTCATACAGACTTTAGTTAAATATAATTAAAAAAGAAAAGTAATCTATTATTATATCAGTGTATTCTGGACATGACTGGTTGTTGGTATTATGAACTCAACAGTATCTCTCATGCCTGCATAGTTCTGTAAAATTTCAAGCCAATAAATGACCCAAGATGGATATAGGGGGATGGGCTTATGAAGTATCAACCCACTTGAAGACCTACTGACAACTGAGTACTGTTGCAAGAAATTAAATGACTTCTTTCCAGGACTATGAATTATGACATCTTGACTCTGCTCAAGTTGATGGTTGGCCCTACGATCATGAACTTCTATACAGTGTTTATTGTGGGATTTTTTAGAACAAGAATTTTGTAAAGGTACATAATTAAGGTATCTCCGAGAGTGGTACAGAAGAGCTTTGAGGTTGGTATGATCAAAATACAATATAAAAATATATAAAATTCCCAACATTAAATAAATTAAAAAATGGAAATTTACAGCAGTAAGCAGTCTCATTTATGTTTCAGCATAGATATCAGAGAGAAAGCTTTCAGCTTTTTTTGATATAGTAGATTCTATAATGATTACTCATTTTATGAAACTTTAAGTGTGTTGTGGTATGTTTATTTTATGCACAATTCATTTAGGCATTTTACTATGAAGGATTATTAAATTTCATTGATTGATTGAGATGACATTAGTTTGCCATTAACTCTGTCGATGTGATATTTGGAAATATATTGGTTCTTTTGTACAGAACCATCATTCATCCTGGGAGTAAATATAGTATTGAAATCAGAGTGTGTTTGGGTTTACAAAAAAATAGTGTCTTGTAGTAGTATTTTTGTTACATACTTTCTATTTTAATTATAAATGAATTGAAACACTGTCAATATCTCAGACATTTTGTTATTCATTAAATTCCTTATAAATTAACACTTTAGTGGATAAATACTGAAAATACAAGAAGAATAATTTTATAGGAATGCTATTGCTTCATTGAATTTGAACTTTCATCCTCCATAATCTTGAAGCTGTAACATTGGACATGACATCAAAATCTAGAGATATTTACTTCTTTAAGAGCCATGGATAAGAGAACAAACACCGATTTAGCTGCATTGGACAGGTCCTGTAAACATACAAAGTTTACCTTTGCAATATTTCTTTTAAATTTAACTATCTGTACATAAAGGCAGGATAGGTGTTCAGGAAAAATGCCTGTAGAGACCACAGTGTATGTCATTTACCCTGGAACTAGAGCCATAGGCAATTGTGAGGTCTCCAACACGGCTGTCTGGAACCAAACTTGGATCTTTTAGAATAGCAGTGTATGCTTTTAATTCTGAGCCATTTTTTTCTATCCTTGTAAAGATTATTTTCTATTTGATACTTGATGAACAAAGGTTTCTTATTGCTCTATTCATAACTGCAAGATAACTGGTAGTGGACTCATTGTCCATACGCATATGGATGGATAACAAAATGTTATATTTGCAAAATAACATTACTCAACTGTTGAAAATTGAAATTTGCAGGCAAATGGATAGAGCTAAAAACAATCATTTTGAATGAGGTAACTTATACTGTAATAGAAAATTTGGTATATATTCACTTATATGTGAATATTTACTGTTAAGTCTTTGGTAAACAGTCAACAATCCATATTGCCCTAAAGGTAAGATAGAGATAAGTGACAAGGAGGCAATGTGGTGCTCCCTAGAAATGGAAAACTGGATTATTATAGTAGACAGGGCAGGGTAGAATGGGGGGCTCAAATGAAATGGAAGGACAAGAGAGGTATGAAAGACTGAATAAAGGGAGCTGCAGTGGAAACTAATGGCTATTCTAATATAGTAGATGTTTCCTCTAATGTATACATAGGCAATGGTGATCTAGCTACAATCACAACAAACAGAAAATACAAAGCCCCAGGTAAACACTGTTATCACCAAATGAAGTCTCCTGATATGGGAATGGGTTACATCTCATCAAATTGCTGGCCAAAGACTTCACATGAGAAAACCCAAGGAACCCAGGCTGATTCCAAAACTGTAGGATGCTCTGCAGAAACTCCTGCTAAAGCGCCACTGCTAGAGACAACGTCTATACAACCAATATAAACAACTAATACCTGATTTCTATTAAGTCCTATTCCATAAAATGGAGTCCATACCAGACATTGCTTGGTGGTCAGGGACCTAGGAGAAAATCAAATACTAGTGTTCTAATAAAGGAATATAAAATGACTTGCTGACATTCTACTAAACTCATAAATCAGTGTCTAGCTCTCCCATGGTCACATTGCTTCCTCCCACAATAGATGGGAACAAATGCAAAAACTGACAGCTTCACAGCATGCAAAATGAGGGATCTTGCAATACGTAATGAAATGTCTCCATCTTATCCTATCCTAGGGGTTCAAGGAAACCTGAAGTAGAGTAAAAGCCAGACAGGATGGAAGACAGCAATGAAACAAAGTCTTTAAACAGAAAACTACTGATGTACATATGAACTCACAGTGACTAGGGAAACATGTACAATGTCTGTGCAGGTCTGGATCAGATGGGGGTCTCAGCTCTGAGAAGGTAGTGGACATAAGGGCATACACCTAACCCAGAAGATATTTCCAGTTGATAACTTTGAGATGAAGAGTAAATTGATATATTCCAAGAGAGTATACAAACCAGTTTTTTTTTATTTGTTTTCATTTTACATACCAAACCTAGTTTCACCTCTCTCCTCTTCTCCCCCCGACCCAACTCTACTTTCTTTCTTCAGAGGGGTAAGGCCTCTCTTGGGAAGTCAACAAAGCCACTCGTAAGACCAAGTTCTATGTCTTGGAGTAAATGGTCCGTAAAAAATAAACTCAATGACCACTTGGGAGGATATTTTTCTTTCCTAATAATTTGTCAGAGATATTTTTGATGTCGATATTTCCTTATTTTTTTATTTTTTGTTTTCCTTTTTATCTTTATACTTCTTTTGTGTATATACTATGGCTTTCAGTTTTGTATTTTAATGCAATTCCCATGTATGCAAATGTGTGTGTATCTCTGTATCTAAATTCTAAATTTACATGATTTTTTATTCTTTTCCTTGGTCCTTTTTCTTTTGTTTGTTTGTTTTATCTTGTTTTGTTTTTGTCTTACCTAATTTTATTTCTTCATAATTAGTTTTTATTATTCTTTTTAAATGCCTGTTTGTTGAAAGAAAGATGCTTATTTGTATCCTAATTAGAGAGTATGAATAAAACAAAAGAAAAAATGAAAGAAATTTTAGGTAATATGAAATAGGCATACATGATTTTATACCTCTTAAATTATGTGTCTTCTCACTAGATATTTTAATTATAGAAGATACAGAAATAAAGTTTCTTCTTAGGGAATATTATTCAAATATATTATAGCTTTTCTCAGTAAATCCACTGGAATCATTTGTATTGAAACATAATATACACATAGAACAGATTTATATACTTTATGCAAATAACATTTTACTCTCTATTAACTTGTTTTAATGTACTTATATAGAATGCAATTTTGCAAACACTGGAAATTTTTAAATAATTAGAGTGCCTTTTGTTCATTAAAGTAAGAGACAGTTGAATTATCAAGGGAATGCAGATCATTTCGCAAACTAGGATATTTGAATGAATTTGTTTTCAAAATGTTGTTAAAGATGCTGAATTTCAAGTTTTTTGTCCCCTTAAGTACTTTAGTCTGTACAGTTCCTGACATGTTCTTTCAGGTTAAATTCAAAAGAGTTAGAGCAATTCTACTTAGCCCTCTAGAAGAAAAGCACACTAAATAGAGATGACCTAATTATGGCTGAAGACGAGGAGGTCAAGCTAATTAAGTTATATCAGCTGTTCTTCCCTCAGCATAAACAATGATACATCCTTAAAGTCTTTCGTTGTTCTTGGCAAAACTATAAATTGATAACACTTCATAAAATTTTTAATGCATTTATTTTTTAATGCATTTATTAGTCTTATTTTCATGAGATTCAGAAAGATAGCAAATGTCTCAAAACAACAAAAGAAAAAGGATTGATAAGAACACTGTCAGTAAAAACGTTTTAAAACATAAAAGCTATTTAAAATGTAAGACATTACCATTTTCAGAATCCACTGACATATTTTCATGTGTATGTGCGCATCTACATGTATTCACACTGACTTTGTAGTATCTTATTTACACTATATTTATGCTCCACATGAACCGCTTCAAGTTGAATGACATTCATATTAATTGGCAAAAGTTTAACTTCCATATGGTACCAATTAACTACATTATTTCTAATAGGTCAAATGGTTTAGTTTAAGATGTTATTTTATTTTGGAATAAAAAATTATATCTTTTATAGTTTTGATAAATCCGAGAGGAATAGGACTGGGAGGATAATATGCAAATTACTATGAAACCACCTGTTTGTCTGCTTGATGCTATGGGATCAGTTCTTAACACCACATGAGAAAACTCATAATGATATAACATAATATGTGGTCTAATTTATCACAAGTATTATTTTTTCATTTTTCATTCCTTAGAAATTTCACAGTATGTACCCAGTGTCACCCTTTTCCCAAGACTTCCATGCTCACCCTTACCCTTCAGTGTCCCCTGAACAGAAAAGTTAAAAAAGAAATACTAGAAATAAGATAAAGTTCTAAGAAAATCATAAAACAGTAATAAAATTAAAAAAAATAAATAAAAATAAGAATATTAATTTTTATTTAAAAAAAACAAACCAACAAAAGCAAACAAACAAAACAATAAAAATAAACCACTTTAGTCCTCTGCCTTTACCTCCTCATTTCTCTCAGTGACACTGGGGGATGTGTATCATTCATTGCATTCCTTTGTCCAAACAGCTTTCCTTGACAGCTTTTCATTATGTAATATGCTGTAGTTCAGGTTCAAAGCTTCTGACCGGGGCCACACCATCAACCCAGGACTCCCACGGAAACTCCATGCTGTTGCTCTGAGTCATGAAGAGCATGTGGACATGGTTCTTAGAATACCCATCTCTTTAGGTAGTCCAGCAGGACAAAGATGGGGTGGAAGTTAGGGTGTGCCAACTCAAAGCTTTGGATGTGTGCCTGGATAGCTGCTGAGCTGCTCAGTCTGATACAATAAATATATGTGTATGTCTATTTGTTGATTTGTGAATGCCAGTGCAATACCAACAGAGACCTGAAGACGTCTTTAGATCCCCTAAAACTGAGTTCCAAGAGCCTGTGTGCTCCTTGACATAGGTGTGAGAAACCGAATTTGGGTCTTCTGGAAGAAATATGAGTTTTAACAACTGCAACATACCACTATACACACCAAATTAAAGCTTTTAAAATTCCTTTCAAATTGCGTACATTAATTCTTAATGGCTTTAATATATTTTGATTTATTTATTATTGCCATCATCTGATTTGCTTCAGATCTATACTTAACTATTTGCATAATGTCATTGCCAAGGATAGGGTATTCTTACAGCATTTGAGTAATTCAGTACTACTATCAAAACACATTTTTTTTTTTGCTTGTTTTTAATGGCAATACATTTGGTGAGCATTTAAGGGGCAAAGGGGAACTTTCAAAATGTGTGATTCTTCAAAATAAGAGATATATTTACAAATACATATACCAATGTATGAACTTGTAAAAAAGAAACTATCAATGATTCCAAAATTTTAATGGAAAAAAATAATAAAATCAGAATTTTAAAAATGTATATCTCAGAAGGAGACATAAAGATAATCAACAACTATATGGGGAAAAAACCTACCAACTGTAAGTAAGAGGCTAATGCAAATTACAGGAAATTAACCCACGTTCTAGTATGAAGAAAGAGTTCTTACCAAAGCGAGGAAAGACAAAAGGTACTGATGGGGAAGTAGAGACAATGGAGGCTTACATGTGATTGGTGGGAATGCTAACTAATATAGGCATGACAGAACGAAGGATAGAGTCTACTCTGCTACATGCATGGAACTAAAGATCTTTATATTAAGTGAAATGAACACAGGCCTAGAAAGCAAGTACCACGTGCTCTCATAGGTAAGGATGATTTGATCTCAAAGAACTTGAATATAGAATGGTTGTTACCAGGTAATATAGACAAAATGAGGACAAGAAATTAATGACTGATCAATAGGCATTATATTACATATATCATTGCAGTAAGCAAAATATTATTTTGCAAATTTGTTTAGCTATAGAAAGCACATGTACAATAGTACTCAAAAGGTACAAGTCATGTTTCCATTGTTGCATTATGAAGAACTCAGATGTATTACCAAAATATTATATAATTTATATACTAGTATATAAGATATTCCACAACTTATAAATAGGTATTATATAATATATATATATATATATATATAAAATGTAAGATGTACATAGTATTAAAAATTATGTTTATAATTCAATAGATACATGGATACATTTTATTCTTATTCAAATTCCATGTATTTGTTACAAAATAATGATATTAAGATCAAGAATATTTTAAGGAGTTTTTAGTTTATATACTGTTTCTTATTTTTTGGATGGCTGTCATTCTTTACAACTCTGTACTATAGTCTGAAACAAAACATATTTACAGAATTCAAATCATTCCTTCTGAAGATTATATTTTTGAAATGTAATTTTTGTTCACTTTTAATTATATATTTAAACAAATGGAAATTTACATATGTACACATAAGGTTTTAAAATGTGAAATTTAAAATAGACAAAATGAGCTTAATATTTTGTACTTTGACTATTTCAAGTATAATTTTAACTCCATAAAATATCAATTTCAGAGACAGACATAGAGATTCACATACAGATTACTGTGAAAATTAACAGTATCAACTGCAGAATTACAAGTTGAATAAAAAAATCATAATTTCATATCATACAAATTTGTAATGAAGCATAAAACATAATGAGACTACAATATACCAGTCCTGAAAAGCAATGGGATTTTTATTAACATTTAGAAAGTACAATAGGATTAATAATTTGGAAAAAGCAGGCCATTATATAGTAAATTTGAAGACATTAGTGTGTCTTAACAAATGCCACAGACAGCTGTTCAATGAAAGACAACTTACATTCTTGTGTCAGCATGAATCATAGTACATTAAAATATGTTATGATATTCATAACAGAGTATCTATTGAATGAATTGTTACAGGAGCATGCTAATATGCTAATGGACAGTACAATGAAAGAGAAACTTTACCAATAGCACTTGTGGAAACATATTCTTCAGTAGGTATTAGAAGACACATTCTGCTACTATGAATACAAAACTATAAAGCAGTCAAAGGAGAGTTCATAGTAATATTTTAATTAGGCCTGAGCAGAGCAATAAATATTACTGCTGTCAGGATAGTGCATTGAGCTTAGAAGTGCAAGAGTTTCCTTGGCATAATATGAAAAACAAAATTAACCATTTTCAACTGAATACATACATACATGTTCCTATGTATTTATTTATTTATTTAATCTATAGGTATTTACGGTTTTTGACATTAATCCCCCAGCATGTAGACTCAGAATGTGACTGAAAAGACAGCCACGAAGTTCTTCCTGTCTGATAACCCAGTACCAGGATAAGAGCATATGACAACAGAATCACTGAAGCACAATTAATAAAAACGCAGAGAGAGAAATTGGTGTTCAACCTAAACTTCAGAAAAGCAAAATAGCCATCCAGTGGCTCTTACCTCAAAGTCACTCTGAAAGTCAATCCTGCCTCCAGGAATCTCAAAATGAGACTGTTTCCGAGAGCTGTTTATTTCCATTTGATATTCCTTCCTAGGGCTGGAATTAAAGGTATGCACAGCCCCATTTCTATGGCAAACTAATATGGCGACTGGGATTAAAGGTGTGTGCCACCACTACCTGGTGTGTAAAGCTGACCAGTGGAGCTGTTTTACTCTCTGATCTTCAGGCAACCTTTATTTATTAAAATACAATTGAAATGCCACTACAGACTACCATTTTTAATTTTATTATTTTAAACTTGAGTCTTGCATTCTAAATCTAAGGTGAGTACCTGACCAACAAATCTGTTTCTTACACTCTGTGAACCTTTTATTTTTTAAGATAAATCAAATGTTTTCCATCTTGTTCTCTCTGTCTTACTATTGCTGTTTTGCTCAAAAAGTATGTTGACTTTCACAAACAATAAAACACGTTGGCCAGTTACTGTCAGAATGTACATGTTAGTAATAACTATTTTAACATCAGAATTATTGATATTGAATTTCTCTTTTGAATCCAGATGGTTAACAGAAAGCTAATTTATACCAGAAAATTAATTCATTTTAGGGTTAATATTCTAATTTTTACTTAGAAAAATACATCAAAATCAATTTGACTAAAAACAATTTTTTTTAAAGAATGGTATTCATGTAACATTGTGTGAATGGTTTTTATGTGTTCAAATGCTTCTTCTCCAAGACATTCGGGCCTTTTATTAAAATGTGGATTTCATTGATTGTGTTGCTATATTCCCAGAGTTAAATTTGGAAATGATTGAAACATTTTAATGGATAGTCTGATTGTTCCTGGCCTGACTTGGCCTCATTTTGCATCTGTAAAAACAAATTCTGTAGTAGTGGCATCTATTATGAACTGTTTATCATTAAATAAATTGACCTCCTATTTTATTCCATGTTTTTTAATATCTATGATTCATAATTTGGCTTTATTCCTATTTCTTTGTTGATGCCATCATATAAACTCAAGTGAAAAATTCACTAAAATATGGTTGAAATATAAGTTAACATTTATAGGGGTTTATATATTAAGTACCAAAAGATTGACAAAGGAAAAAAACTGAGATATAAGAATAGAAAAAAAATAATGTTTTCCTTGGGAAATGAGGCTAAATTTACATATAGCAAACTATTAATATTCAACATAATAAACTGAATTATGCTACATGCAGTACAATCTGAAGAATTCTAAGTAAAAACATTTCATCTCTTGGGCACAACCAGATCAACAAAACTGAAAATACCTTGTTGCATGTTTTCCTCAATGGATAAGAAAAAAAAATAAGTTATCGAAGCTACTTCACTATGGAAATCATTCTATTTTTTTCTTTTGATTCACTTTAAAATCAGACACATTAACCTTGAATTACTCATTCCTCTATGCTAAAAAATACTCTTAAAATTATGCCAGATGTAAACAAAATTCATTGAGCTCCACAGTGTGTCAGATATATGTTTTGAATAATTATTTGATTCGATTTAGCATCCCCAGTAACTTTAAGTAGGTACTATCAACATTCTATATATTCCAAGGTTGTTGTGTAACTGCTGGGATCATAGAGTCAGTAATTGCATGGTTGATAATTCTAATTTAAAAGGAAAAGTGAACACTTCGTAAGGTGAATCTCTGAAGGAGAGTTAGAGGCATTTTGGAACAATAGTGAGTTAACTGGGCAAAAAATGGGGAAGGATGAGCCATCATTATCCCTTCATTAAAGTAGGTCTACGGGACCTTGGCCAAAGTCAGCATAATGATGCGGTAATAAAGAAAAGCTGCCTTGACCTTTTCCTTTGTGCCATTTCTATGAAAGTTTTATATTTTTTTTCTGTGAAGGTCAATTTAGAATCACTTTTTGTTAAACAAAGAACTCTCTCTGTGCCTCTGTATCTTTTTGTAAAAATTAAGTTCTATTTAGAATTAGCTAATAAGTACTTCCTGAGGAAAATTTATTTCCTTGTTACTTAAAGGAGTAAGAAAGTGATATAATTTAAGAAATAAACAATACTCTACCAGGAAACCTTTACACCTCAAATGAAAGGAAATTACAATATGTTGTTGAAAAGAAAAAATTTTGAAAATGACTGAATTGGGTTTTTCATTATTTTATGTGAGTACATGTACAATTATCATCATTGATAAATTATAATAGTAAATATTTCAGTAATATTAAAATGATAGGCATACTCCAATACAAATATATCTATCAATTGAATTATGTATTTAGTCTTATAGAGTCGAAGAAAACCTAATAATTATTGGCAGTTATGTCAATATAGAGCTTTCATTCACATTACTATGAATAACCATAGGAATAATGACATCAAAATTATTCTTTCCCATGAGCAATATGACACTGAAATTGCAAGCACACTGAATTTTTTCCATATCTCCTGAAAACCTAAATATCATTGGTCTGCTATCATTTGATTTTAGACAAGTCATTTTTCATGTTTGAGCCTAATATTATTGTTACATAAAATATTTTAAGCATTAGTGCAATATAAAGTTGTTAATTATACCTATTACTGGAAATATTTAGTTTATTAAGTTTATTAAATGATCATTCAACTCTACAAAATTCTCCATAAATACTTGATGAGAATATAATGCACGAAGTCCATTCTGAGTCTCCGTTAGATTCCTCTAAATTAGTATCAATCATGTCTGACACTGTTTGGACATAAAGTGAATATCTGTTAGTTATATTACTTAAATGAGGTTATTCAAAAGGTTTAACTTTTTATCTAATATCAAATGATCATTCCATTAAATGTCAGTCAATGTTATGATTTTATCTAAATACAAACATTCATTTGTCTTGCTCACAAGAGACATCACATTACTTTTCATCTTACATTTGAAGTAAGGACTTTTGAGATCTATGAATGGACTATAAACTGCCATTTTCCACTACTTTATAAAAATTTCCTGAATTTAGAAGGAAAGCCAACTTTTATAGTACATAGATATCAAAGAGAAAGAAGTCATGTAGCTAAGCTGGAGACAGACGCTGGAACTTTATCTGGTAAGCCACTGACACATGGCAATACACAGATTAAAAGAAATGGGTTAAATCAATATATAAGAGGCAGCTAATAAGAAGCTAGAGCTAATGGGCCAGACAATGATTTAAATTAATACAGTTTTATGTGATTATTTTGACTCTGTGCAGCCAGGACAAACAAGTGGCCTCCCCGAACAATGAATATTACTAAAATTATTTGTTTATTGACATATCTGTCAATTTATAGAGTTTTAAGTAGAGTTTGATGGTTGACATAGTTTGTCAGTTTTTATTATATGAATGGCTAATCATTTTTATCTAACAATAGGTTTTCACCACCTATGTTTAAAATATTTTATTCTTTGTGATTGTAGCATAATTATGTGATTTCCAACTTCCGTTTTCTCACTCTAAACCATCTCTTATACTCCCTCCTTTCTTTCCTCAAACTCAAGGCCTCTTTTTATTATATTTTTTATTCTACCATACACATATGTACGTATATACAACCTGGTTTGCAGCTATAATGAACCCTGAGTATATATTCTCAATTGCTATTGGATACCCATCACCGTTTCTCCCACTCTCAGCATTGCCTGTAGTTCCCTAGGTCGGTTTAAAGCCATTGTGGCTTTCCTCAGTCCATTAATAGCACTTCTATTATTGTTGTCCTGGTCAGCTCATGTTTGGTTGTTTTTGATGATTGGACTTTATTGGTATTGCTTATTCACAAAAACATAATATCAGAGCAAATACTTTGTATGAATTTAAAATTTAGACTCTAGAATCATAACACACATTAAAAGTGGTTTATATTTCTTGCAATCAAGTTTAATTTGTCAATGCTAACAAAGCTACCTGCAATTTAGAGAATACAGCACATCATGCATTTTGGTGTAGTATCCCAGAGCTTTGTCAACTACATTAAAAAGCAAATTATTTTCTAAGACTAGTCTATTTGTTTCCACAACTGAAGTGGGTAATGACACCTTAAAACTCTAATACAGACCATGTTACTTTTTATTTCCAAATCCTAAAGTTTCCTAATAACAAAACAAAAGCCACATATGGGGGAAACAAAATTGTAGAGAGAGCCCGCCTTTTGGGGGCGGGACGGCCTCGGGCAAATGTTTATAAATTGGGGGGCACAGACGCTGGGGCCTTCTTCCTGTTTCCTGTTTCTGGGCATCGCGTGAACTCCGGTTGTGTGAGTGTGCTATTTACATTAAAGTTGTATAAGCTTATACCAATTTGTCTGTATTAATCCGATCCGCCTTCACAAAATGTTTTATTTAAATAAAGTAAATTGCAGGAAAGTATAGGATGAGTTGAAATATAGGAGTTATTTTGACAAAATTTATTTCTACGAGACATCGAATGTATGATGCCCTGATAATAGCTACTCCTTTTTTTCTCGTGCACAGGTGCATGTTTCATGAGAGTTCTTAAACATCTACTTAAGAGTCAAGTGAAGAATTCTGCTCCCCATGAATCTGTTTTTTTAATGGGGGGTGGGATATCAAGCTTCAATAGTTATGCAAAAGTGACATATTCTTAAAAGGTAAGGAAAACACCAAATATGTGAGAATAGTTGTCCAGTGAGTTTGTACAACACTTTTGTTTGGACACAGACTCCAATTCACTCCTTCATGAATTAATGACAGTACTGATGAAAATTAGTTGAATGGTGTTGACATTCATCTGTAAATTTCAGATAATCAGTGCTGATCCAAGGCAAATCATACGTGAAGGAACACTGGAAAATTCTTATTTTTCTATTTTTATCATACAATTATGCTTTGTAAAGTTCAAAAATAAGAATATTGAAAATAGAACACTTAGAGTACTGACCAAGTGTTCCAGAGAATTGTATAGTGACCTGGCAGTCTTTTGTGGAACACTAATGGGAATACCAGTGCATGTTCTAAAGAATCTATGTATTTTAAACACGGGTTTTAAAAGTATAGCTTTCCGTGCCAGGAAAATATTCATGATTAATTATAACTCTGAATATCTTCTTGAGTATTCTCACTACTACAGAAAATTACAAGATCACACTGATTACACTATCAGCAAGCACTATACATGACTTGTGAAACAGTGGTCCTCTTCATAATATATTGCTGTTATGTTTACAATTCAGTTCATTTAGACATTTTGTTATTTGACTTTTCTGGAATAGTTATTAGATTCAAATATAGCAGTTTCTTTCATTTTTGAAAACATACTCCTCCCATTAAATGCATCCCAACCACAGTTTCCCCTTCCTCTACTCCTCCAAGCCCCAAATCAACTTGCCTCTCTCCCAGCCTATTCACCCTCCATTCCGTCTTAAGCAAAGAACAGGCCTACAAGAGAAAATAGCTGAAAATGACCAAAAAAAAAAAAAAAAAAGACACAATAAGAAAAGGCGAAAAACCCCTCATGTCAAGGTTGAATAAAGCAACCCAATAGGAGTTAAAGTGTCTGGGGACCAGGAAGAATAGTCAGAGACGCAACTGTTAGGAGTCTTACAAAAATACTACTTTAACATCCATAACCTGTACACAGAGGACCTAATGCAAACTCTTGCCTCTTTAGTCAGTGTTAGCCCATAGGAACCCAGCCTAGTTCATTAGTTGAACCATGTTCTACTCAAAGAAACAAAGTCACCCAAACCAAACTTATTGAACCTTGAATTTGTGGAGCTTAATAATAAAAATATCAGTGTAGCAACAAAATGCCCATTGTTACAGGTATGATAAATCATGAAAGATGCAGTCTGCAAATTCTCATTGCAATTTATAGGCAGCAAGTTTGATTGGACTGAATCCACCCAGCTGTTCTTACTTATAAAATGACCTTAGTGAATGGCATCTGAATCATGCTAGTTTCAGGAACTTCCCGAAGTTTGTGAATTTCTTTTACTTCCTAAGTATTTTAACCCCTGCCCCCAGATTGAAATGTTTCAGTTGGGAGTAAATAGCTACACAGAAATCTTCTTTCTCAAATAGAGTACAGCTGTACTCTTCAGAGAGCTCTGCTGGTCTGATTATAATTTATAGAAACACTTAAGTCATTATGAAATTTTAAAAGAGCCTTCTAAATTGTTAAATAATTTATATTAGTCATTAACTGGATATTTAAAATTATAGCATATGACTTTAGCAAATGCATATTTAGCTCAATTATTTTGTTAAGATATGTCTCAAATTGTTAAATGGCATCGCATGCTTTTGCCACACGTACATTATATGTGTGCGACTGTTTATTTTCTTTTGCCTACTGACAAATCAGAAATTTCAAAATGAAGAAACATAAAATTATGTTGTTTCACTGTTATAATATTGATTCAGCCCACACTAACAAGAAAATACTATAAAGTTGTTCCATTTAATTTGAACAACAAAAAAATACTCCACTTCCATTTAAGAATAATTAACTTTTAATTATAAATTATAATGAAGCAATTAAGTAAGGTCAATTTTAATATTTCACGACTAGTTTTAAGAAATTTCTCTTTGTAACTAATTTGTAATCTCAATTTCTTTTGATGTTCCTTAAGTACAAAGTTCAGAAATAAAGTCAATATGCAGTTTGATGTGAACACTTAGATTTTCTCAAACAAATAACACATAAATAAATTTTCATCTTCGTAATTACTTTATTCTTCCCTATAATATTTATTAGCATTTAATAAAAGAACAAGGGCGTGTGATATTATAGTAAGCCTTGCTTTCTAAAATATTAATAATCTTAAAGCATAAGTAGCAAAAGCTAAATACATACGCTTACTTTTTCTCTGGTGTGATATCCATCCCTCTTTCTCAGTGTCTGCCTCTGTGTGTGTGTGTGTGTGTGCGTGTGTGTGTGTATGTGTGTGTGTGTGTGTGTGTGTGTGTGTGTGTGTAGAGGCTTGTGTCATGTTTTCTTTTTAGTTTCATATTAGAAATCAATTAGTCTGCTTTTTGACAAAGATTTTTGATGAATATGTTCATATAGTTAAAGAACAGGAATTATTTCCCATCTAAAATATGTCAAACCATATGGCAGGGTACAAATATTTCTTGTATAGTGGCTGTTTCCTGAATTTTATAACAGATATCCAAATAGCAATTAAATATTCCACTTATAATAATATAAATCACCATAAACAGACTGATTCTTGTTTCTTATATTAACATTCTCTTTTGAAACGTTCAATTTCCACTTGAAAGATATACTTAACAGACATTTTTTTGAACACAGATAAAAACCTGCACTCATATTCCTGTAAATAAACTCAAAACTATTCTGACATTAGCAAGGTTTTGTTAGAATTTTTGTCACTAATAGAGTATATAATAGTTTACAGATCATTTTTTATTATTAATTTTTGTAATATGTGTATGACTGTTTTGACTAAATTTATTGTAGTGTAATGTATATGTGATTTGTTCCCACCAAGGCAAATAGAACACTGAATCCCATGGAACTGGAGTTACTGAGAGCTGTAGATCTTCATGTGGTGTCTATAAAGCTAACCTAGGTCCTCTAGAAGAGTAACATATGCTCTTAATATCTAAACCATCTCTCTAGACATTAGCAGTCATTTTTATTTTCTTAAAGTATAATATACAAAACAATATTAAATTGTTTTTTTAAATATTTACAGGTTTATATTTTTATCAATGTGGATAACAAAGAATCTCAAGTTTTAATTAGTTGAGAGTTTCATAAATGTTTTAATCACATTCAGCCCTCCTTTTGCTACTTTTTTTCAAATTTACCCCCTTTTCTACCACAAAATCTCCAGTCTCTTCTCATTCATTAAGTTTCCTAGCACTGGGAAGAATGTGTGCCCATTCCTCTTCCACACATTTATTAAATTTATAGCTGAGGAAATATCCCAGGGATAAATTCTTGCTGCAGCAGTGTAAGGACCTAAGTTTGGGTGTGCAGAACAACATAAAACCAGCACAGCGGTAAATCTCTGATGCTTGGTGTGCCCTGTTCACAATGAAGGCAGAGACAAGACACTCCAGAAGCTTCTGCATCTGCTAGTAGGGTATATGCGAAGATAAATAGCAAATGGATGAAACTAGAAAAAAAAAACCCTCAGTGGGGTAATCCAGACTCAGAAAGACAAACACAGTATGTACTCACTTATAAATGATATTAGATGTAAAGCAAAGTATAACCAGACTAAAATACACAGCTCTAGAAAAGCTAGGTAACAGAGAAGACCCTAAGAAGCACAAGTGGATTGTCTTGGGCTAGGAAATTAAATGAGATCTCCTGAGTTAACTGGGAGTAGTGGAGGCAATAAAGGGGAGGGGAAGAAGATGAGAACATGAGGGACTGGGATAGTTGAGTAGGGGAGCGATGGAGTGTGAGAGCAATGAAAGAGAGATCTTAGTAGAGAGAACTACTATAGGACTAGCAAGAAACCTGCTGCAAGGGAAATTCCCAGGAATCCACAAGGATGACCTCCTGCAGAAGGTGTCAGACCTGGCCTTCCCCTGTTATCAGATTGGTGAATACGCCAACCATCATCATAGAACCTTCATCCAACAACTGATGGAACCAGATGTAGAGGTTCACAAACAAGCACCAGGCTGTGCTCCAAGTATCCAACTGAAGAGGGAGGAGGGAATAGATGAGCAAGGGAGGTCAAGATCATGATGGAGAAATCTACAGAGACAGTGAACCAAGCTCATGGAAAATCATGAACTATAGACTGAAAGCAGTGGATAGTCCAACTAGGCCCTCCATAAGTGGGAGAAAGTAATGAAGCTTGGATATCTGAGGGGCCCGTGACAGTAGGACCAGGATTTATCCCTTGTCTATTAACTAGTTTGTTGGAGCCTTTTTCCGATGGTACAATGCTATGCTCAGCCTTCATATGCAGGACTTTGTTGACTCGCCATTGGAGCTGTACCCATTGGGAGGAGTGGAAGGAAGGTGGGCTGGGGGAAGAGTTAAAGGAAAGCAGGATGAGGGATAGGAGGAAGATCTGTGGTTGAAATATAAAAGAAATTAAAAATATAATAAAATAAAAATATTCTTTCTAAAACAAAGTAGAAGGAGAAATGACCATAATTCATACACAGCAACCATGACAGACTCCCAAACCTCCAGTTGTGCTTACTGACAAATGTTTTAATTTTCTATCAAAATTATTTGCAAATAGTAGAAAAAGTAGCTATTTCTTGAAATGGACAAACTACAGCTAAAATGTAATAGAAAAAAAGAGATAATCAAGAAATGACAGGCAAAGTGACTTAGGATAAAATCTCTAGTAATTGATGATATAGAATCATAAAGAGAAAAGAACACAAATAGTCAAAAGTAATCTCTTATACAATGTCCATATTAATAGACATTATATTAAATGTGCACTTCAACAAATAATTAGTTAATTGTGGTAATTGTGTAAGACAGATGTCCAGGAAATGATATAAAAACTTCAGTTATAGACCCATATGTGTATGGTAAGTTGATATGGTACAAACACAAACAAGAAACTCACTGTAGAGATGAAACTCATCATTACCCCTGTATTACAACATCAGCCAGAAACTGAATTTTTTTCTTTCTTGTACAATTTTAACTGACCCCTCCAGAATATTCAGAATATTCAGAATATTCGAGCCTGTTTGTTTTTCCATTTTAGGTACTACTGCCCTGGTTCTATTAACATCTATTTCAGAACTGAGAAATTCTAACACTGTGGCTATTCACAAGTTACACAAAACACAACAAACAAATGCAACAAATCAGCCTATTAAAATGGAACTATCTCCAAAAAGTACAACTGGAATAAAATAATACAGAAAAATCAAGGCTTATAAATGTCACTCTAGGACTGGGGAAATGGATCATGAATAATGGCAAAGGAACTTAATGTCATAAAGCCTGAGTTGAATCCCCATGACTCACAGAGTAAAAGAGAATCCATCTGTAAAATTATCTTCTGATTTTCTCACAGGTGCCATGGCAGGTTCAGACCCACAAAAACAAACAATACATACAGGGGATTTTTTAAAAAATAAATAAATAAATATCACGTGGATATAAGTAATAAGAAAAAGGGACATATTTTCAAATACTATATATTATAGTCATTAGGATTTTATTTATTTATTTGCAGTTTTTTTTTTATGAGATCCCGGCAGTGAGTGGGGGAACCAGACAGAGATTCCATTCCAAACCCAGATGCTGTCTTAAACTGACAATGACTTAAAAGAAAAACTAGTGTTCTTCAGTGGAGTCTGAGTATTTTAGAGTATATTAGCCACATTGAAGGGCATGACCCCAACTCCCATTTCTATTAGAATGTCAACACACACACACACACACACACACACACACACACACACACACACACACACCTGAAAGGTATTTTTGTATGAGTTTCTTTCTCTGTAGGTATGCATTTCTCCTGTTTTTCTTATTAAATATTTATTTTTATTAGTTAATTTATTTATTTATTTATTTATTTATTTATTTATTTATTTATTTATTGGATCTTTTTGAGACAGGGTTTCTCTGTAGTTTTTGGTGCCTGTCCTGGAACTAGCTCTAGTAGACCAGGCTGGCCTTGAACTCACAGAGATCCGCCTGCCTCTGCCTCCCGAGTGGGGGGATTAAAGGCGTGTGCCACCACCGCCCAGCTCCTTATTAAATATTTAAATGAATTCTAGTGCTTTATAAAACTGAGAATATTTAATATGACAGCAGAGAGTGTGTGGCTGTGCTGCTTCCAGAAGCACGCTCTCCCACAGGCTGCATGAACCTGCGCGTGAACACCTCCACTCAGTACCAGCATTTATTTTCAAAACAATACTCCAGGAAACTACAAGAAAGATACAAAATCTTCACAACATTCCAAGAAATGATTCTGCAGATATATGCCAATTAATTTAAGCACTGCATTTGCAGTCTCTGGGAGGTTTTAAAGGAGATATTAGCATGAAGAACTACAATAGCCAGGATTAATCACCAATTAACTCGTGTGACTGACCAGTGAGTGTACTGACTGGAAATGTCAAGTATTTTGCCAACAGTCCAGGATTCAATAGAAAGCTTCTAAATGGTAATGCCCTTAAACTTACTGTGTAAGAAAAATGCTCAGTGGCCGGGTGTTGAAATTGTTAAGTAACACCTTCTACAATAGGTTCAAATAAGCTGCAAGCTAAAATATATGCTGATAAAAGCTATTGTACATTGTCCTCTAAAACTGAAGAAAAATGTGAAATTTACTAAAGGAAGAAAAATGAAATTTGTAATTTATCCAAGATATAGCCATAGTAGAAAAGAAATTTGAAATAAGTATCTAAATATTTCTTAAAGTAGCTAATATTTACTCTCATGCTAACTTTTGGCTATATTTTCAAATATTTTGTTTGTCCCAACTAGAAGTTCACCAAACAGCCATCTAGTATATGGAGACTTGGGATGTTACTTAATATTAGAAAATATACAGGTTGTTCCTCTCACAAATAATTATCCAGCTCAAAAACCTACAATACTCACATGGAAAAATTCAATGTCACATTAACAAATATTCTAATATCGTGTGCCATGTTCAAGTCTAAAATGTATTCTAATATCAATATGCTGCTGAAGATCATTTGAACAATGTGGAATAATTAATCTTGAAATTTAGTTCATTTGCATATATAGAGATCATGTTCATATTGCTATTAAATTTGTCATGTTGCAAAAGAGTTATAAAGACAAATATCATCAAACAATACACATATACATATCAGCATAATTGAGAATAAAATAAGATTTTCTGTAATTGTGCTATCAATTGCTTTTCTGTTCCTATAAGAAAATGTCATGACCAAGAGAAATTTAGAAGATAAAAAAAAAGGTATAACTTTAGCTTGTGGTTACAGAGGTGATACCATGAACATACTGAACAAAAGCATAAAGCCTGATAGTCAATACACAGAGGGGTCACGTGGTATCAGCACTCAGGAAGTTGAGAAAAGGGAGTGCATTCATATCATTAAGCATTAAGGCCTGTACTCAGTGTCATATTTGATTCATCAAAGTTCTGCTCCCTAAAGATATTACATATTCAGAAACACCATTACCACCACTTGTGGGCCAAGCTTGTAATGAATGAATTTATGGGAATTATTTCCCATTCAAAGCACTACAAATAATGACAACAATATTAAACATTTTATTAGAGACAAAACAAATGACTTGATAGTATTTATTCTCAGAATGCAATTCTTTTCTGAGCAGTTAATGCAGAATCTTGGAAGCAAGTATATTTTACACATATGGATATCTTACTCATGTAGAGCAATCAAATATATGGGCTAATAAGTGATTACTAACTCACTTCTGTGATACAGATAGAGATCAAGAGCATGGGGATACAAGGAAAGGAGTGGAAACTGGAAAATGTTTGTTCTGATTATTGCATAATGAATTTTTTAATTTTTTATTATTTTTTTTCTTTTTTTATTATTATTGAAAAAAATTTCCACCTCCTCCCTGCCTCCCATTTTCATCCCCCTCCCCCTACTTCCTTCCCCCTCCCTCTCCAGTCCAAAGAGCAGTCAGGGTTCCCTGCCCAGTGGGAAGTCCATGGTCCTTCCCCCTCCATACAGGTCTAGGAAAGTGAGCATCCAAACAGGCTAGGCTCCCACAAAGCCAGTACATGCAGTAGGATCAAAACCCAGTACCATTGTCCTTGGCTTCTCATCAGCCCTCATTGTCCTCTATGTTCAGAGAGCATAATGAATTTTATAAACTCAAAATGAAATGAACTCTTATCATAAAAGATCCTATCATGCAATTATAGGATCTTGATCTAAATATATTGTCAAATATCGAAAGTAGTTTAAAATTTGACAAGTTAAAAAAAAGAGTAGATTAAAATAATAATTCTTATAACAGTATAGATATGTTATTTATCACACAAATTTTTAGCAATTAAAAAAACTGTATTATAGTTTGAGCCTAATAATGTTTTGATCAGAATTATTATTTTTCCGTCAGCTTAAGGTCTGTACCTGAATTACTGTTTTAAATACCATTCCCTGCATTCACTGTCTGTTGCTCATGCCAACAACAAATCATACAAGCATAATGTTTAAAATTTCCCCTTGCAAATTTTTTGAGGCAATATAATGATATCACCTTGGTAAGTCTGATATTTCCCATTAATACATCATTAAGAGGATTGTATGCAAAACAAGGCTCATGAATTTATTTTTCCTTCTACATCCCTTTAAAAACAGAAAGTTCTCTGAAGTACTAAGCACACAATCAGAATCATAAACTCGGTAAAGAATTGTGCTTTAGCATATAAATGCTGTAATAATGCGCAATGTTAGAACTGAAACAACATAGAGTGTTCCAGTAAAATTCCAGGTATAAATGGGCAGAAAGCAGTATTTACTACATGTTCATGCCAAGTTCAGTCCCATTACAAATGCCTTTCGAAAAGAGTTTCCCCAATTTGCATAGACTAGTCATAACTGTATGATTATCCAACCTCAGCAGCCTCAGTAGCTTGAAGTTAAAGCTGTACCTTATTAAGCTTACAGTTTAGGAAGTCTATCACTTATAAAAATGTTCCATGCCTGAAAAGAAGAACAGGAGAAACAAACCAAACTTCTGTTAATGAGATGTCAAACATGGAACTACATGTAGAGATAAAAGAGGAGGAAATTGTGATAAATACTGGTCGAAGGAATGGAATTTAGTTTTTAGAAAATGATTATTCGGCTCATGATTACTCATTGTCATAACTGGCAGCAATGAATGATGGTAATCACAGACACTCCTCTAAGATCAACTCAGGATCAAAAATAAGGAAAGCAACTGACAAGAAATACAACCATTACCCACATTAAGAGGGCCCAGTTGGTCCTTTGCTGGTTACCTCATTGTCAGGCAGGTGTTGGTAGGTTCCCATTAGCTCAGGTCAACTGTTTCAGTGCGTATTCTCATCATGGCCTTGACCTCGTATCTCATATTCTCACTCTTCGACTAGACTTTGAGAGCTCAACCCAGTGTTCTGCTGTGTATCACTGCATCTGCTTTCATCAGTTGCTGGATGTAGCTTCTATGATGACATTTAAGACAGTCATCAATCCATCTACAGGTCAAGGCCGGTTGAGAGACCCCCTCCACTATTGCTTAGAGACTTAACTGGAATACTTGCAGATTCTTGGGAATTAATCTAGTGCCAGGTGTCTTACTAACCCCATAATGGCTACTTTGATCAAGATATCTCTTTCCGTGTTCTCTCTCTCTGTCTTTCCCCCCATCTCAATTTTTTTGTTCCCTTATGTTTTCCTCTCCCTTCCCTTCTCTCCTTCTCTTCCCCTTCTGCCTTCCCTTCTTCTACCACTCCCAAGCTCCCAATTTTCTCAGGAGATCTTGTCTATTTCCCCTTTCCAGGGAGCTCTATCTATGTATGTGTATCTTAGGGCTGTCCTTGTTACTTAGCTTATCTGGGAGTCATGGCTCCTTATCTTCCATTTTACAGCTAGTAGTCACCTATGAGTGGGTACATGCCATCCTCATTTTTTCTGGGTTACCTCACTCAGGATTTCTTTCCTAGTTCCACCTATTTGCATGCAAATTTTGAGATGTCATAGTTTTTTCTCCCACTGAGCAGTACTCTGTTGTGTAAAAGTACTTCATCTTCTTTACCCGTTTTTCAATTGAGTGACATTTAGACTGTCTCCAGGTTCTAGCTATTACAAATATGCTGCTTTGAATATAACTGAACAAAAATCCTCATAGTATGGTTGAGCATCCTTTGGGTATGTATATGCCCAGTGTTGTATTTTGGGTCTTGAGGTAGATTGATTTCAAAATTTATGAGAAACCACCATACTGATTTCCAGAGTGGTTGTACAAGTTTACATCAGCAATGGAGGAGTGTTTTCCTTATTATGCATAAGCTATCATTGGTATTTGGGATCTTGGTCATTATGAAAAATATAAGATGGTAACTCAGAGTCATTTGGATTTGCATTTCCCTGATGGTTAAGGATGTTGAATATTTCAAGTGTCTTTTGACCATTTGAGATTCTTCTGTTGTGAATCCTCTGTTTAGGTCTGTACCCCATTTTTAAATTGTATGATCTGATATTTTGATGTCTATTTTCTGGAGTTCTTTATACATTTTGGACATCAGCTCTCTCTCAGATATAGGGTGCAGAAGTCTACCAGACTTTCAAAGAAGAGTCAAAGCTATTGCTCTTCAAACTATTATACAAAATAGGAACAAATCACATAAAGGTACAACAAAGAAAATTAAACCAATTTCTACTATGAATATAGATTATTTTTTCTGTCTTGTTTCTACAAGTAATTTGTGTATATTATACCTTCCAGTTTAGTGTTTCTATGGAATTCTTTAGTTTGCAAATGTATGAGTCTGTGTGACTATACCCATCGCTTGGGCTCCTTTCCCTCTGTTTGCTTTCTTCTATTGTGATATATTTAGTTTTTTTTCTTATTACAAGATACTTTGTTTAATCATATGAATTTATAAACCTTTTTGCTATTTATGAGAAACAAAATGGTTGTAGGGATCTCAATATGAGTGGAGGTAGGAAATAGCTGTGAGCATGATAGTGCATGTTATATCATATTTGGTTTATATCTCCAGGAGTTGTGCTCTTTTTTGCTTTTTGTCATGTCTTATCCCAGCAATAGTAACACTATAACAGGTGGACATAGACATTTTCATTTGAATATTTATTAGCAAGAAAATCCAAATGAGAGATAACATTAAATGATTATGCAAGTGCTCAGAAGTGAAAGAGTCAGAATAAAATGCTATATAAATATGAATGTCAGTATCTCTGAGATTCTGTGTGGGTTCTAGTTACAAAGTTTCTTGTGTTTGAATTTGTTAGTGTTTTTTATGTAGTGCAAGTGGGTGACAATTTTTAAAATATCTGTAAGTCTAGGTGCAATTGAGAGTGCTGGAGAATGTTTGAAGCAGAGAGCAGATGGTTGCAGGGAGATAAGCAGGAGAAATCTCTCATGACTAAACCAGCATTGACATGAGATACTCTGCTGACTTGTATCTCAGTTTGGGAGAATAAAGCAAAGCTCCCCAGATAGAATTTGAGGAAAACTTCTATAAAGTGATATATGAAACTCAAAAATAGTAATAGATGAAAATAAATGTAACAGTAGAGAATATATAAATAGACTGAATTAATTTTTCTAATGTAAAAGGAGGTTAATTCCCTATAAACTGTTCATATGTATCTACTCAATGCTCTTTTGGTTGTTCAAAGTTAATGTGCCCATAAAGAGCAACCAAAAAGTTTATATTGGTAGAAAAACAAATTTAAAAAAAATCAAGAAAATGATTATTATAAGAGTTACCAGTTTCATGAAGTAAAAATTTAAACTCTGGTGTTACTGCAAGAATTCAATATTTCAAATATACATATTTTTATTCCTATTTTAGCACATGAACTGAAATTAATTCATATAAACAGTAATCATTTCCTCAACAATTATAACATAAAGCACTTTTCTTTTCTACAGATTTATCAAACATGATCAACCTTATTTGATACCCTGTTATAATATTTTAATTAGAAAATTATTTTTTTTATTTTTGCTTTTAAAGTAAATTAACTTGCTAAGAACAATGATACTCAGTAAACATATCATTTACTTCATAGGGAGCTTTCCATCTTGTAGCAGGCAAATAAAGGGTAAAAGTAAATTCATTATATATTAGTTATGTGTAACTTATCTAAAACTTGCCATGAACTATAGTTTCTATAAAAGTTTAGGAGTAGTAGTAGGAGTAATAGTGGTATAATAGTAGTAAAAACAGTGTAGTAGTAGTTAGTATTAGGAGAACAGTAGAGGAGTAGTAGTAGTTTGGTAGTAGTATAGAAGTAGTAAAGTGGTAGTAGAAGGAGTTTTGCAGAGCTATAGAAAAAACAGACGTCATTCATGCAACACCATCAATCTAGCATTGAACTCTATGCCCAGCTCCTACACTTGCCAATGAAATGGAATACATTCTTTTTACAATACTAAACTTTTGAACCCTCTCATAAAATGCTTATAAAATGTGAAAAATTCATGGGTAATAATTTCTCTCTATTCCATACTGCTTCAACTTTTAATTTATTTAATATTAAATGAAATCAATACATTTTCATAATCTTGAGAAACATTTAAAATGTTAAGTGCTCCCATGTATCCAACGACTGTAATATTGTAGAGCACTTTCTGAAAACTTCACCACCGTCTCCAACTGTCTAGTCAGCTTCATTTTGTGCAAACCCTCCAAGGAGAATAAAGTAGGATATGGAGTACAGATCTGGCTTCGTTGTTAAGAGCATCTATTGCCTATGAAGTTATACACATGTTTACTCAAACAGTATGTAACTCTAGTTACAGGGTCTTACAATTCATCTTGTGATCTCAGCTGACACCAGACATACACGTTCAGACAACAATCATTAATACACAGGAAACATAAATATATGCATCTTTAAAAAAAAACTACCCACCCGACCCTATGTTACATTGCATGTATTTGTACAATGTAAGTTATATAGTACTTCATCATTTGAAAGCACTTTAGTTTACGTATATCGATGTATGTGTGTGTCAGGGTAGGTGTATGCAGTTAGCTGTGATGGCCAGATGTACTGAAACTTTTTTAGCAGCAGCTATTTCAAGCACCTGAAATGAAAGCTTAGAAAATGATTGAATTTTAAAAGGTTGAGGCAAAAATATCTTTATTAGCTGTCAATGATGTTTATTTATATATATATATAAAGATACCTGTATGTTTAGGCACAGAAAGTCTGAAAACTGGTAATATTTATCAATATGTCAAATGATATGCTACATGTTTATCATTATATGTAAATTTATTCTACTCCTTTTTATGAAGCATATTGATTGCAATTTTATTATGCCTCCTTTTCCAACTTTTGTTGTCAAATAGGAAAACTCCTAGCTTTATAATAAAATAATTGGTAGCCAAGAGACAAGAAACAATAATGTCTTTGCTTGACTGAGACAATAGATTCTGGCCAGGTGGAACTAAGAAATTAGAAGAGCCAGCATCACTGAGGTGAAATCTCCTGGGAAGGATTTCTCCAGAATCTACACAGAGAAACTCTGTTCCAGAGGTAGCTTGCACTGTCAGCTGAGCTTGGTAATGTAACCTAAGTGGTACTAGTTTCGGAGGCATGAAGGGGTCAAGAAAAGCATCTGAGACAAACACTGTGAGAGGACAGGGTAAGCCACTGGAGAAGATGTAGCTTTGAAAGCATTGAAGCCCCAGAACTGAAGGGATTATGGATGTGCTAAGGTTTGGCACCTTGAAAAGAACCCAGAATAAGATATTAGTCAAGGTAGAGTCCAGTTGGCACAGGATACCCCAACATTTTAGAGGTGCCAGTAATATGAGGTGACGACCAAGATTAGCAGCAGCAATGCAGTGAAGTCAGAGAGCATAGAAGACAGGCTGTGTTTGCCACAGATAGCAGAGCCAATGAAACAACCAAAGCCCCTTGGAGGAGCACACATGACAATGAATGAATCCCAGACATTGGACATTGGGTTATTTTCACAGTTTTAGTTTAATTCACTTTGATTTAATGTAACTGACTCTTCCATCTTAAAATAATGAAGTATTAGATTAATTTTTATGCTTTATTCTACATGAACCCACAGTTGAGAGACTTCAAACTTTTAAAGAGATTTTGGAGTTTTACACAGACTTTGGATTTTTTAAAAAAAGCTTGGGTATGTTAAAGAGACTTTTATATTTTAAGTGTTTAAATTTTTAAAGACTGTGAGGACTTTAAATTTTGGAATATTTTACATTATGGTGTTCATATTGATGGAAAATTTTGGGGATAAAAAGAAATGGAAAGGGCTTGTCATAATTGTGATGCATTTGTGAGACAAATTGGCAAGGGGTCAGCTGTGCTTGCTAGTTTTATGGCAAAGAACAAATTTAGAGTCATTGGAGAGGAGGGAGCTTAAATTGAGAAAATACCACTATAATTCCAGCTATAAGCAGATGTAGAGGGGAATATTTTAATTAGTGTTTGCTGGGGGAGGTACCAGCCCACTGTGGTGGCATCCCTTGGCAGGTGATCCTGGATTCTGTTAGAAAGCAAGTTGAACCAGTCATGGGCAGCAAGTCAGTAAGCATGGATCTGCAGTGTACCGCATATCTGTCTCTGTGCTCTGTGTGCTGGCACCCAGTAACCAAGCTTTGGGCAAAGGGCTGGAGGTTAAAATACACAGACACACACAGACAGAGAGACAGCTACACGGGTCATCCTTGAATTCCCCAAGAATGCCCCCTTTATTGTGTTCAGGGGCAGATTATATAGAGATAGCCACGCCCCTGACAAACCCACCAAAAACCACTCTCCTGCCATCAGGAACTCCTGAAGATCTCATGCTCAGAGCAGCTGTAAACACTCAGATCAGGGGATTACAAGAAATTCAGGATCTGGGATCTCACTGCTCCCAACATGGCTCTCTATTGCTTCTGTGTCAGCTCCTGCCTCCAGGTTACTGCACTGTTTGGAGTTCCTGTCTTGAACTCTTTCAATGTTAAACAATAAAGAGGAAGCATAAACTTGATGGAGGAAGGTCATTGGTTAATAAAGAAACTGCCTTGGCCCATTTCATAGGCCAGCCCTTAGGTGGGTGGAGTAAATAGAACAGAATTGTGGGAGGAAGAGGAAGTGAGGTAAGAGGCTTCAGACAGACGCCATTTCCTCTCCTCTCTGGGGCGGACGCGATGAAGCTCCAACCCAGGATGGACATAGGCTAGAATCTTCCCGGTAAGCACACCTCGGTGCTACACACATTAATAGAAATGGACCAGGCAGTGTTTATATGAATACAGTTTGTGTGTTGTTATTTTGGGTTATAAGGTAGCCAGGTGGCCTGGAGCAGGGAGGCAGGAATGCAGCCCACAGATCCTCCACTACATAAACGAAATAAACCCTTTTATCCCCAACTTGCTTTTTGTCATGATGTTTCATTATATCAACAGTACCCTAACTAGGACACATATTTAAAAGAAGTTGAATTTAAAGTGCTTTTTTTTTTAAAAAAAAATAATGTCTACAGCATGATAATACTACTAGTTTCATATCTAACTTAAATTGAAGAACCATGAAGAAATCATGATTCAAAAAACCATAAATGTAATATTAAGCTGGTAGATTTTTATAAGCCAATGTTTACTTTATATTTCCAATAAGGTAAGGTTAAAGTGCTAATCATAATGTACCAGCATTTAGTCATTAACAAACTGAATACATCTAGCTACCTCAATTATTTTTTAGAGACTCCAAACTTTTGTTAGCATTTTTCTTTTTACTTTCTAGACTCTAAGTGACAGACATTTTAATTGTTATCCTGCAGGAACATTGAAGGAAGGTTGTATAAAAAAAAATGTAAACCCATATGGTCAAGACCACATGAATAACTATCCAAACTAACTCTCATTTATCATACATAATCCCTCATTTGTTTTGTCTCCATGAGATGATTAATTTTGGCTCATTATGTGAAATATATGACTATTAACTAATTTGTATTTCTTCTATTAAAAGGCAGTCACAACTCTAAGTGTGACTTTCCACTTGTTGAAATAACTCAGCTTCTGCAGAGTGGCAAGTCTTTCTAGACTTTCCACAGCATAACTTTCAATACCTGTCATCTTTTCTTCAAATTCCTTGCATCTGGTACAACTTCCATACTCCCTTTCTGCCTGTTTGCAAACAATCTTATTTAAGTCTCATTTAAAATTAAATTTTGTTATATCATTTTATCTGATACACTTGTTAAAGTTATTTATTCTCACTCCATAAACATAGAAAATAAAAATAGAATGTTTATTTTTACTCACATTTTTTTCAGCATTGCCATTGGCAAGATTTAAAAAGAACTTACAGAGTGAGGCTGCTCTTCACACGGCTCTGTCATAAAGTAGGGGCAGTCAGGAGGATTAATGAGGTCCTCTACGTTTTAAAGGAAACTCTATACCCAACTTCAGAGTTAACTAGACTAAGGCAGATGGGCTCATTAAGAGTTCAAAGTATAGCAAATATTCATGCCAATAGTCCTCAAAAATCATTTTAATGAAACATGAGAAGCTGCCCTTCTGATGGTAAATTATACATTTACCTCAAATCTAAATTAGCTTTTTAGACCTTATTTGTAACTGGATTGCTTTCTAAAATTTATTTTGTTTTTATTTATTTATATGTATCTGTGTATTGTGAGGAGTTGGGTGCAGTGTGAGTATCTGAGTTCATGTGCCTGCAAATGGCAGAAAAATGTGTCAGATCTCCGGAAGATGGAGACAGAGACAGCTGTGGGACTCCAAGGATGAGAGATGGCAATCAAACTCAGATCATCTCCAAGAACAGTTATGTGCTCATAACTGCTGAACCATCATCTCTTCTATCTCAATATAGGACTTCTTAATCAGAAAAAATTGTTGAATAAAGTGGATATTGAAAACTTTTAAAAGCCATGTAAAAGATTTAAAATTAACATTTGTAATTACCTAGAATATTGTTTTTATAGCTGCAGAGAGTAAAGATATTGATAAGTATTAGATATCTTACCAAGTGTGTGTGATCCCTTCCTACTTTCAGAAAATCAACTATGACTGGACATGTCAAGGTGATTATCACATGCTTTTGATCTGGGAATTCAGGTTTGTGGCATGACTCCTGTGTTATGCAGTACTGGGGATCAAGTCAAGGACCTCATACATGCCAGTGAAGCACTTTACCAACTGAGCTGCACTCCTACCCTATTAGATGCATTGTTTAAATGAATGTGTTTTAAGACATGGCCAGAATTATTGAACTAAGCAGAAAATGAAAAGATAAATCATATACATGCAACCTCTGCAGCCTCCTTTATTAAATGAGTTCATATGCATTCTGAATTATTGTTTAAAAAATCTACTCAGTGACAGCATTTTTATTACTCTACAAGGACCTACGGATAATTTAGTGTATAAAATATATTAGATTATTATCCCCATGAATTTCCAGTTTTTGTTAAGTTACTATTTTAAAAGGTTGCTATCTCTTTTATCCAGTGAGTCGTCTTAAAAAAATAATTACATTATAATGATGTGGGTCTATTTTACAGATTTCATTTTAATCCACTTGTATATTTGTTTAAATATTGTCTTTATAGCAATACTGATATAGTAGCTTATCAAGCATCTAACATTTGATGTTCTTCTTGGCAACAAAATTAACAATGATTAAGGATTATGCAGCTGAGAAATGAATATATCATTGCTTTTATCTCAGAAATTTCAAAGTTCCTTGATAGCTACAATGATAAAAATATAGTACCAAAAGATATTAAATGTGCTTAATTAGGATTTAAGAGATAAATCAAGTTCAAGACAACTGGATGCTGTACTTGGACATTGCAAAACAAGTGTTTTGTTCAGTAAGTTCAGTAAATTTAAACAGAACATCTATCTACTCCATACCTAAGTGTAACCAAAAGAGAACTGCAAATATATTTTATTATTTCTTGGATGTCAATGTACTCTAGTTGTTTCATTATTTTCACATAATTAGTAATTATATTTATGATTATGGGGAAGTGTTTTACTTTATTGTGCATTTTATTTTAGTTTAATATAGTGTATCTGGATGCAAATATATAATTATAAAATGCCCCTAATTCCTGGATATTCCAAATATTCGACAACTAATTTTCTAGCATTTATTAATTTGTAGTAATTTTTAATTTCAATTTAAAATTATCTTTTATCTGACTGCAGTCAAGTGAGGGCTCAAATTTAAATGTCACCTGTTTTATTCTTACAGGCATGAACTAACGTAGACATAGCAAATTTTTATCTTGATGTCTTGAATAATTTTTGTGAAGAGCATCATTTTATCCTAAAATTATTAAAGCTTTACTTATTATATTTTCTTAGATGTTACTTTTATAATACAAAAAGTGCTCATGATACATAAATAAATAACTAGGATAAAATTACAGTAATTGAGACTAAGTCTTTTTCTTTTTTTTATGTTTTTGGTTGTGAGCTTAGCCTTTTTTTATTTTTACTTAAAAATTTCCACCTCCTCCCCTCCTCCCATTTCCTTCTCCCTCCCCCCATTCCCACAGGGCAGTGAGCTTAGCTTTTAACAGCTGAGCCATAATGGCTAAGTGGTTCCTTAACACATTGCCTGCTGTTCTAAACATCCTCATTTCAATTCTGAGCAACCACATGGTGGCTCACAAACACCTGTAGTGAGATCTGGTATCCTCTTGGGAAAGAGACCTGGTCAGTCCTTATCAAGTTAGGCCATGAAGCCTAATATGAGCAAGTTCATCAGAACCACCATAGACAAACTGCCCATGCATGCCTCAACACTGCCAGGGCATTAATTTAATTTTTTTTTTCATTTGTTTTACTTGTTGAATTCTCATTGCTTAGTTCAATTTTTGTCTGTTACTTATTTTCAGTTAACTATTTTTGGAGTTCATTGGAATCAGGGGCTATATAATTGTAAGACAGAAAATGTAACCACAGATTTACTATGACCTATCACAGTATTTTTGCATTTACATGCAACAGGTAAGTAAATAAAGAACGGAGAAATATGGAAAGTTGTAGCTGCCTGACAAGGGTGGGGTGAACAAAATTCAGGTTGTCAGATGTAGCAGCAAATGCTCATAAGCCAGAGCCAACTCTCAGTTGATGCGTACTACTGTTGTTTGCACACTTCTTGTTCTCAATTACTTACAGAAGAACTATGAATTGGCAATAGGGAAAGCCTGTGCCTGGTTGTCATTGGTTACATGAGAGGCAATAGAGGCCATGCACTATGTCATATATGATATATAAGAAAGTTAAAAGAGGTAAGAGCATAGACCTTCTCTTAGGACTTTCAATAAGGATCACAAACCCAAGGTTAATTTGATTTTAGCCCAGTTAGTAGCGTTAAATGTCAGCCCTAATGAAATACAAAGTCACCATCAGACAGGCTTCCTCTTGCAGTCGACAGGAGCAGGTAAGAAAACCACAGTCAAACATGAGGGGAAACTTGGGGAATTCTAGAAAAGGATGGTGTGGATTATTTCAGCCAGGTGGGGGTCAAAGGACTCAGGAGAACACTGCCCTCAGAATCATCTAATCAGGGTTCATAGGAGCTTACAGAGACTGACGTGGCAAACACCTGAAGTGCATAGGTCGGAACCACAACATGTGTAAATGTTGTGGTGCTTTAGCTTGGAGTGAGCGTGTAGCTGATTCTTTTGCCTGCTCTTGGGACCCTTTTCCTTCTACTGGGTTGTCTTATCCGGGCTTGATATGAGAATTAGTGCCTAGTCTTATTGTGTCGTGTTATATTGACTTTCGGTGATAATCACTGGGAGGCAGGATATTTGCTTAAAGAACAATGAAGAAGGTTGGATCTGGGGGAAAGGAGGGTGGATGAGGATTGAGAGGAGGAATAGGCAAATAAGGCTGCAGCTGTAATATATTTTAGGACAGAGGAGTACATAAAATTAATAAAATAAAAAATGAATGTTGTTATCAAAACTGTTGGTATCATATTTACAGTAACACTGAAAACAAAGACTTTTTTTCACAACTTAAATTTTCTTATGCTACTTGAGTTCATCCTCATTATATAAGCTAATATTATCGTGCATATATAACAAATATTTAAACATTTGATGTGTCAATTTTTTGCCATTATCATTTTCTATAACGTTGCTGACACTTTTATTTCATTTACTTTACTGATCTTACCATGTGCATCTCTTTTCTAGAGCTATACATCAATTTCATTCTAATTTTACTTGACATTTTCCTTTATTTTGACCTATATATACCATCATATAGCTGCAACAGTGTAAAATTTAAATTTGGTACATTTTTATTACCATCTCTGTCAAGCAGCTCAGAACTGTAACTGAAATTCCAGACAATCTGATGCCCTCTTCTGGCCTTTATGGGAATCTGCTACTTGTTGCATGCCTACATAAATACATACTTACTAAATATGCTAAACATGTTTTAGCAATTCATTTTGCATATGCTGCTTAGAGACTAATCCTTTTTATTTAGTGCTTTTTCTATTTAAATTTCAAGTTGATGTCTTAAAGTAAATTCTCTTTCAAGCAAAAATTAAATATTATTTCTATAGACAATGGTCAAAGAATTCTAAACAGCTAAAGCAATTGTGAAAATTAAAAATAACTTGAAGGTATTGAACTTTGTGATTTTAAAAATAAATGTAGTATTATACTGACATAAAAAAACTGACAATAGAATAATGAAAAAAATTAGCTCATAAATGTATGATTGGCTGATAAATCAACAGTTTCCAAGAAGGCACAATATGTAAAGAGAGTGTTTCAGTGCAGGGAAAACTAAATATCTACATAACCTCATGAAATGGGGCTGGTATCTACCACACACAGAAATCAGTTCAAATCAGGTAAAAGAATAGCATGTGCTATCTCATCTATATAACTGATAGAATATATCAGGGTTATGTTCATCTCAAGGAAGCTAGATCTGTCCAACTCCATGATGCCCTCCAGTTTGATCGACATTGTCTCTATTTTTTAACTTGGTGATGTGTTTCAACTTTTGAGTTATCTCTATATGAATATTCAATTTTTCAGTACGCATTGCTTTTGGGTTTTTTGTTTAGACTTTTATTCCTCTCTCATATGTTACATTCCAAACACAGTTTCCACCCCTTCCACTTTTCTCAGGACCCTACCCGCTATCTCCCCACTTCCCCAGTTCAAATCCTCCTCTGCTTCCCTTTACACATTAAGGCAGGATATTCCAGGGATATTCACTGAACATGGCCTAGCAAAATAAAATAAGGCACAAATCCTCATGGGAGTTGAGGGGGGATTCTCTCTATCTTTGCTTGGGATACTTTTTCTCCTACTGGGTTGCTTCAGCCTTTCTGAATATGAAGGTTTGTATCCAGCAACATTTGTTAAAGAGATTGTACTCTAGGGTACATTGTTGGCATTTCGGTTAATTAGGATATATATGTGAAAGTGTATATTTAGTTTATCTTCTAATATTCCATTGCTCAATATTTCTGCTTCATTATGTTACTTTTGTGTCTATGATGTTTCAGTATGCCTTAACTCTATATTATGATTCCTTGAGTTTGTTTCTTTGTTTATTTCTATTTTTCTTAGTTTTGTTTTTGTTTTTGTCGAGATTTCACTGGTCATTTAGAGTGCTTGATTTTCTATTTGAATTATTTGAATCTTAGATTGTTTTTCACAGTTTTTTAAAGAATGGCATTATATTGGTGCAGATGACAACATCGGTATAAAACATTGGAGTATGGACACTATAAAAATTTTGACATTTTCATCTAAGTATATAAGAAACCATGCATTTTTAGTGATAAATATTTTACTTTCAGGGCCCACAAACTTAATTTCTAGTTACCTGTTTCAGACTCAAGAAAAAAAAACATAAAAGAATCTGGATGAAGCCTATTTACAGAATTATTTAATACTCTGACAATTAATATAATGACAGAAAGTATATATACATACTTAATATATATTTTCTAAACATATTTAATTTGTAAATTAGTTATGTATGTATTTTAGAAATTAAGAGATAATATTTATAATTTAAGAAAGGTTTTAAAGTTTCAAAATAACATTAAACATTTATGATATAAGTGAAAAAAAATCCCTTCATTTCACTTTATTTCTGTCCCATATCTTCTGGCTCTTCTGAAACGAGACAGAGATTTTAGACTTTGCTTTAACAAGCATTCCTGGATGTAGAGAAGGAAACGCAGTCCAACTCCAAAGCTAACTTTGATTTTTAATAGAATTGGAACATTAAAAAGATCATCTGCTTTCTATGCTTGTAGAGAGCATCAGAAACAAATATTTGGGAAGATTTGTGAAATCTTGTCCTGTTAGAAATGTGTATAACATTAGGACAAAATAACTCTTTTTCTTGGGATGTTTCTTTCTAGATGATTCATTTTTCATCAGATGTCACATTTGTCAGATCTCTTAAGTGAGTTCTTTCATTCTCTGGAAAGACAAAAACAAAACCCTTCCCTAACCCTAATTCTGGGAACTTCCTTTTTAGTCAGATTATGTAGTTGTTAAAGCAAAATGTTTTTTTTGTAGCAACAGAAGTATTATTTTTAATACTTTAATTACTTATTTTTAATATTTTATCTCATTTTTATACATTCATATCTGATCAAATGAAAGTACTTGTTTGTCTCATAAGTTAGTTTAAATTCAATGACCAAGTTCAGATGAGCTAGCACATCTCTTAATCAAGAAGTCCCTACTATTTTATTCTAATTTTTATAAATCTTGATGGTGTCCATAGCTTTTTATCTCCCGTGGAAAAGAAAAAAAAAAACTCTTCTCTAACATAACAAATACCCTGGTTTCCATTCTGAGGTCAAGTCATGTTTAAAATATATAGGATGATTTAATTCAGCAGTGTTCCTATTGTACAATATCTCTCTGCAGCTTTTGTTTCTTGTTCACTAGCATTTAAAGTCAATGAAACACTATGTAATTTATCTCTGGAGGTCATTACTACCCAATTCTGCTTATTCAACATATCTATTAAAGTCAAGTAGATCTTTCTATAACTGTTTGTCCTGTGTGGTATACCTGCAATATGGTTTATGCTCTAATAGGCAAAAAAGCGGTTTCATTAAATTAAAGACATGTACTGGAGTTTTGTCAGTCTTAATTTGTCCCATAATGGTCACTGCTTCCAATAAATGTGGAACTATAGAATCAAACTTTTCAGATCTTAAATCAATTGCCCGTCTAAATCATGAATTTGTATTGATGGTATAATGCACATAATTTATTCTCACAAACTTTACAACATAAAACTCATCCATTGTCCAAATTTCATTTCTTTGAATATCTTATGGGTTACTTCCTGTCACTGAGTTTAATTACATAAAAAATTAGTAGGACATTTTGTTGGCTTGATGCCAAGTGTTAAAAAATTCTCTCTTCAAAACCTAGCTGTTAATATGGTGTCTCTTATGAAATTCTGAAGATTCTACCACATTTCCTACCAATAACTGATCAATTACATTGTTACCTTGTCCTAACGGAACTGATAGACCCATATGAAATCTGATTATATACAAGGGATAATTTCTATTTCTGATTATTTTTTCTAATCGAATAAATAAAAAGTTAATTCTGAATATCTAGAATAAATTCAGAAGTTTACATAAAAAACTATTTCTGTATATTGAGCGAGGATCTGTGACTTCACAGTTACCGGCCTACTTCTTTAGAAGCATCCTGGATGCTCAGTCCTCATCCTGGTGGGAATTCTATTTCTGCAGACACCAGTACTGTTGCTGCCTCTAAGGAAAGATAGACTTAATTAAATCTCTGTCATTTTATTTATAAATCATACTCAAGATTCAAAGGCTGTGTTGTAAAACTGCTTGCTCAGAGAGGTTGAGTAGATGCTACCTAACCTTCCCTCCTTGCTGGTCTGTCCCCCAAAAGCCCATCTTTTTGCTCTACCAAAACAAAAAGAGGCGTGACACTCAAAATTTCTTGCTACTACTACCGGGACATTTCTCTATCTCTTCCAGATGACCTCTGATGCTCTATAATTGCTTTCTGTCAACCAGTTCCTAATTCAGTCTACGGATCCAAGGTTAATTTTATTTAATTAATGCAAATACTAACCCAGGGTTCACAGTGTGATCAACTATCCCCCAACAGACAAAGTTGATGAACCAATTTTCCTGAGCTATGTACAGAAACAAGTTGAAAAAATTTCTTCCCCTGAGTTAACTGCAGGATTACATATTAAAAAGTCATCTTCAAATTAATCAAATAAATCATGATCCTTCCAACTATAAATGATCATATTATGTAAATGGTTACTCTGAATCTAAACACTCTACAAAAGAGAGGAAAAATTGTTCTATTAAAAATAAATATTTTTCTGCAGCTGACATAGTAAAGATGTTAAGAAGTCCTTCTCTTGCAGTTCTAACTCAGCTTTAGAGTTCTCAGAATCCCTTCCTTGCATTCTTTACATTCCTCTTTCTACTTGTTCATAAATATATTCTAAAAAAAGACTTCAAAATAAACCATGATACTATGATACTGCTCATGAAAAGTTGGAAGCTACAGAATATAAGATTAGATAAGAATTCTTTAAACAGGAGTATGTCACTCAAATAGTGAATCATCAAATGACAAATGGGACCTCATCTAAATAAAATACTTCTCTACAAAAAAGTAAATAGTTAATGTTATAAGGGCAGTCTACAGAACAAGAACAGATGTTTACATATTGAACATCTATATTTATTACTATATGATAATATGTATGATTAATTTGTATAGTATAAAAATAATGCAAAAAGCTAATAAAAGCATGTTATGGATATGAAGAAATAAATCTCTTAAAAATAATATGAATAATAATAAATATTTATTAACTATTCAATATTATAAGCAAACTGAAACAACTAAGATTTAATCTTACCCTCATCACAGTTGATATTATCAACTAAAAAAATAACAAAAAATATTTGAAGAGATATGGAGAAAAATGAATACTGTCATGGTGTTAGTTTAAGCACAAATTGGTGTAGTCAATTGAAAATCAATGTGCAAATTCCTCAAAAGGTTAAACTAAAGTTAGCTTATGGCCTACCTGCTCCAGTCCTGGGAATGTATCCAAAGGTTATTATATTTTATAACCGAGCTACTTGCTTATCCTTTTTGATGGTCCTGTATTCACCATGTCTAGGGTATAAATCAGGCATGATGTCCATCAAATGAAGAACTGATATATATATATATATATATTCATTGAAATTTCATTTGGCTTTTAAATTGAAATAATAAAATAGTAAAATAAAATATATAAATGGATGAAATTGGGGAAAAAGTCCCTTTCTGAGATTACCTACACAGAAGCACACACAACTTGAGATCCTTTCTCATATGTGTAATCTGGGTTTGTATCTTTAAAATTTCTGTTTTTAACTTGTAACATTTGTTGATGTCAGAATTTTAGAAAAGAAAAACAACTGGACTAGTAGATGCATTGTTAGAGGAGACTAGCAGGATACATATCTCATGAAAACAGATGGAACTTTCAACTATGAGTTGAAAGTTTATGCAAGTATGTGATGGGGTAGGAGAATTGAGAGGGATATGGAACGTTAAGCTAAATGAAGGCTTTGTGCAAACATCCATATGAAATTCTGCTACTTCGTGTGTGTGTGTGTGTGTGTGTGTGTGTGTGTGTGTGTGTGTGTGTGTGTGTAAGACAGATGGGAGACATACATACTACAGAACTGGAGACATCCTGCAAGGCTGTATAATGCTCTTCCTATAACACAGGTTACTAATCAAAAGCAAAGTATCTGGCCTGGATAATCCTTTATAAACTCTTTGCCAGGAGGTACAATAGGTTCCTAAAATTATGCAAATTCTTGTCTCTCTTTAGGAATGGTGGTAAATCTAGAATGATGGTGAAAACAGAAAATGGCTGCTTGAGGTGCTGGGAATATGTGACTGCTGAATTCTTAATCACAAATGTAATATTTACACCACCACCTCAAATGCTCAGGGAGCAGCATGCAGAAACAACAGAAAGAATGTAAAAACACCAGGTAAAGGTAATAGACATGGTATCCTCTTAGAATGAAACAGCCAATGTAATCAGAATCTGTCAGAAGCTTCAGGTGTCTGAAATAGATCTAAATAAGAATGATTTTTCCTGAATCATGGATTGGGAAATAACTCGCACCTACTCCTTTCCATTAAACAATTGACTAACACTGGATTCTAATGAAGAGGAGGAGATGGTGTACAGTTATGTGACCAGTAAGTAATCAACTGTGCTCGAATGATTAGTTCCAAACTCATTGTCCTGCTTAAACCGAGAATCTAAAGAAAAAAGTATAGTAAATAGGGGAAAGAGTATTATAGGAAGATTTAGATGGTAAATGGGGTTGAGATAATATTATTAAGACTTTACTACGTTCATATGTGCAATAGTATCAGAACAGATTTAGTAAGAGTCAAATAATATATAACTAAAATATATTCCATTAAGGAGCTATTGAAACTGAACAGAAACACACTGGAACCTTTCCATTGTAATGGAACAGATTCCATTACTCTACCTGGCTTCTCCAATTTTAGGAGATATAAAATAAAAATCCTGTCCCAATGAACTCCTACCTGTGCAAAAAAAATAAATCTTAAAATTTTTATCTCAATATGAATATTGGGTTTACTGCAATAATAACTAATAGTATTCCCAAGTTTTGAAGCACAGACAGATACATATTCATAACTATCAGAAATTTAGTGAGACCAATATATGTTCAAGAGTGAAATTATTCTCTAAAGATTGTAAAGTCATGTCAGATGAAAATTAATAACACCTGTGCACAACTTGTTTTCACTGATCTTCCTTTAAGTGTGGTGAGGGATCTGCTGCGATTACAAATGAAAAATAATTTATTTTTCTGCAATACTACTATGAAGTTATTTCCTTTCCCACTGTGTTAGTACAGTGCAGTCAGTGGCCTGGTTATTCAATTTATGGTTAATCTTAATGACAGTTTTAGAATGGAGGTGAATTATTTAGAAATATTTTAAGGTTGAAAATAAATGAATGTTTTTTTTTTACTTTATTTTGATCACAGTTAAATTTGGCAAAGAAAAGACAGTTTTACTATTAGTTATTTAATGATTCTTAATTTAATTCTATAACCCCAAAAGAACTTTACAACTACATTTTCTCTAATGGAGATGCTATACTGTAACTTTAATCAAAGAATAAATGGGTTATTAGTGTTTGCCACTTTCTTTATAGAACAGTTTCTTTTGTTTTGTTCTTAACATTGTATGACCTATGATGAAATGGAGAACTCATCAACTTTGAGTAGTATAAGGGGAAAAATGTTTTGTTATAGATTTATAAATTGACATTCATCCAGCAGTAACTTTTAATTCTAGAAATTCAAATTGTTTACATGTACTAAGAAATATGATATCTCCTTGGAATAATGACCTCACTGGTAAGTTAGTTAAATATGACCTTTCCTTTATTCTGAGTTCATTTTCTCTGTCTCCCTTACTTGCTGTGTCTATATGTCTCTCACTCACTCTCTATGTGAGTGTGTCTTCTCTAGGGAAAATGCAGATTAAAAACAATAAAACATAATTTTCTTTGAGTATTCTACACTTCCTTTGTTACAGCTATTTCTTTAGAGACAATTTCAATTTCTTTTTGGAAATTAAGCATCTGTCCTCAGAAAATGTATTTAAAACTTTTTAAAAAGTTAATGAGCTTCTGTCAGTGTAGAACTCAGAAATGTCTTTCTCAAGGACTTGAGAAGCATCCATGTGAAATATTTTCATCTGTGATCCAAGCAATAACCATGCGTGATCTTACTTTGCTTTTTCAATGACAGGAAATTAACATGTTCAGGATTTATGGCTGTAAATGGGAAAGTCTAGTATCGGCACTGGGTTATCTCTGTTGGCGTTTTTTAACCAGTATGTCTGGATAGATCTTCAAACATACTGGCTACTGTCATTGCTCTTAGTTAAAATTTAAACTTAATAGAAAGTTCCTACTTTGAAAGATACCTTGTACTTGAGCCCTATAATATGTAGAAACTAAGATGTTATTGACCTGCAAGTCTTATCACTATGAGCTAGCTTTTAAAGTGATGGGAGATAATATGAATGCTACCAGCAGAAAATATAATCATAACTCATATTGAGGTTTGTCCCCTGGGAGCTACACCAATGGTTGGGCTGAAAGTGGTAGATAGTGGAGCAATAGAGGCACAACGATCAGAGGAGAAAGAAAGCAAATATTTTCTGATTGGTTCTAAGTTCAGAAATATACAAGTATGAAACCATACTTCCCACCATTATCACAGCCACTACCAGTTATGGATAAAATATAAATACTAGCAAAGACCCAATTTCTGCTATTGTGCTAAGTGAACTAAATGTTAATCAATATCTAAAGACCTAATGCTATAGTTGCAGATAAGTGCATCTTTCAACCCTCACAAAAACTCCTTCCTGTGTTAGGTGATGTTTAATATAGAGTACAATCATTGGTCAATTTTAAAGAATAATATTCTTCCAAACACCAGACCTAAGTGAGGTATCTATAACAAAACACTCCCCATATATCTCAAGATTTAACGTGGAATAGTGGAGAAGAACTACTTTAAGACATAGAGCAATGGATACCTATGATAAAACAACATTTCTCTGGACCAAATATGATAGATGCCCATTGAGCTCTGCGATATTGTGACATCATGCACAAGACAGAAGACTGTGCAGTATAAAAGTTAGAGCCGGGTGGTGGTGGCACACGCCTTTAATCCCAGCACACGAGAGGCAGAGGCAGGTGGATCTCTGTGAGTTCGAGACCAGCCTGGTCTACAGAGGTATTTCCAGGACAGGCTCCAAAGCTACAGAGAAACCCTGTCTCGAAAAAAAACCAAAAAAAAAAAAAAAAAGAAAAAAGAAAAGAAAAAAGAAAGAGAATTTCGTAGTATAAAGAATAATCCTTTATTTCTAAAAGAGAAATCCAGATTCTCCAGTTTTGGTAACTGACAGTTTTTTCCAAACCCTTGGTTATTTTACTGGTTTTAGGGTATACTATAATTCATTGTGAATTTAAGTCTTTTATCCAATCTCATTCTTATTTTTTATGAATTATTTTAAGTGCACAATTTTTTCTTATAATATCATTAAAATTAACAAACTGCAATTACTATTAGCAAGAATATACAAAGTGGGGTTATTGGAGAGATGTCTAAGGCATGTAAATTTCAGAGAGGGTTTACAACCAAAACATGCTGAGGGAGAAGTCATTATTACAATCACGTTTGGGGGAATTAACTTCAGTGAAGTAGAGATAAGGGCTTTGACTGTTTGAAATGGGATGAAAAAGATCAGCAGGTGTATATTCTCATATCATTTGGGATTCTTGGTTGTATATTTGCTTCATTTAGCATTAACTACATGTTAATCATGTACTATATATTTTTTTAGAATTTCTTTTTCTTTTATTTTCTCTGAAATCCCCAAAAGTGGATTAAAATAATATTATTAAGAAGAAGACCATCAGCAACAACAATACCACAGTAGTGTTCAATGGGATAAAAATTCACTTAGATAAAATTTTTGGATTTTGTCAGTAAAAGATTCTTTTAGACAAAATGTTCATTCATGTTGTAAAATGATGTAAGAGATCTTTAGCAAAAATATATAAATAATTGTTTCAGTACCCACACCACATATTATTTTCTTAAATTTTAATTTTATATATCTATTCTCTGTGAAGTTCATGTTGATTTGGTTGTCCAATCTTCATTCCTAATACAACTTCTCCCAGGTCCTTCATAAATAATACTATTTTTGTTTTGATTTGGTTTGGTTTTGGTTTTTTGAGAGAGTTTCTCTGTTGCTTTGGGGCCTGTCCTGGAACTAGCTTGTATAGACCAGACAGGCATCGAACTCAGAGAGATCATACTCAATGTGAAGCCTGTTTAAATCACCCTTTTCATTCTTGTAAATCTGCTATGACTATTTCAGGAGGTAACCATTGGTGTGCCTCTAGCTTTATATAGTACGTTAAACTCAGTGGAAATTTATTGTCTTGGGTAATGTCCCCATTTGGACTATTTGATTTTATAAAGAATAAAATATTAGCACAATATTATTTGTAGTTATGCCACAGAGATTCTGGTTCTTAATGGAGGAATGAAGATAGGTTTGAATAGTCAACTCTTCATCATTAATTTGTTTATGCAACTGTATTCTACAAGCTTATATTATACAACAAATTTATTGCCTAAAAAAGACAATATGTCTCAGTAGGCCTTCGTATTTGCATATATAATTAACTAGATGTGTAATTCTGAATCTGGAGCTTTATGGGTTCCTCTTAAGCATTGAAGAGTACTACCAACAGCTTTAATATTCTAATGCTACAATTGAAAAAGCATGAATTTTAGTTGGTAGTGTTCACCTCATCTACCATAACAAAATAACAGATACAAAGCTATGAATATTAAATCTGACTCTTTCTCAGAGTGCCATACTCTGGGAATTTTTTTTACTCATTGCTGAATGATAAATCCATAAAAAAATACAAAGGCATATAATGTCTAATGTGCCCCTCCCAATGTGCCCAAAAGATAAAATTTAAAAGCAATGTTTAAAAAATATTTATACTCTTAACACTTGCTAAATTTAAACAAAGTATGTCAACTTCATAAAAATTTTAATTTCTATAGACAAAATTTCTGCATTGTAATCTGTTTTGTTATCTTTGTTAATATGCCTGTTAAAAATGAAATATGTCCACAGTTTGAAATGATCTTCACAAGTGTATTGAAAAACACTGTTTTAATTTACCCCTTTCTACCAATAAATCAAAAGAATCATCATAACTATTTTTAGAAAATTACTTATTACCAATTATTTTCAATAAAATCTAAAATAATGCAATGTTCCTAAACAGCTGACAAATCTCATGTTGTATTATAATGCACTGTGAAAATTTATTTTACTCTGTACAAATTAAAATTAACTTAACTATAATGTTTATTGATTTAGATAACTAGGCATAATGTAATGCACTCAAGATGGAAACATGATACTCATTTTTTTTCTGCCACAGGAATGACATAATAATATATAAAATGTATCAGTATATATTTATTTTATATGTATGTATATTTAACCTTCATGCCAAGTATGTGTATCACGGTGTGTGTGTGTGTGTATGTGTGTGTGTGCATGTATGTGTGTGTGCATGTGTGTGTGTGTGTGTATGCACTCTCCAGAGACCAGGAAAGGTTACTAGATTCCCTGAACTGCATTTGCAGGTGTGTGCATTACCATGTGGATGCTGGGAACCAAACCAAGGTTCCTAGTTTCAGCATCGAGTGCTTGGTTATGATTTTCAATTTTATATCATAATTTTAATCATGCTAAAGTCAAAATGTTTGAGATTTATGTATTAGATTATGTTTTAAAACACATGATATGTTTGGAACATAAACTAAAGCCTAAAAGTCTAGAACCTTGACAAATATCCCATAAATTTGTACTAGACAGTTTTTCGCTTTTACTATGTAAATGTAAATTCTCCACAATGTGATAAGATGCAAAATTTATACTGCTTTGAATATAGGTTGTAGAAACAAATAAAACTGCATATTAGATACAAAAGTGTTTGATTAATGTTAGTGTTTTATGGAAATGTAAAAATACAGTGGTGACTGAATATTCTTAAATACAGAATGCTTTGTTTTTCATATTTTCTTTATTCCACAGTTTTTCCTTTTCTTTTTGCACTAATATTTATAACATGATTGCTTTTAAAATCAAACAATTTATAGCACCATGAAGCTTAATACCCTGGAATACAGGGTGCTTAGAAAATATTGAGTACCTTCTCAAAGACAAGAAAAAAATTGGAACTGAAGACATTTCTTGAAGGGCTATCCACAGCTTGAGTCTGATATTAAATCTAAAATAAATGTGATGTGATATGAAGAGGTTGGACAGAAAAACAAGTAAAGAGAGTGAAATTTACAAACTAGAATCCAAATTCTATGTCAACAAAAATGTTAGACGGAACAACTATGAGGGAAAAAACAGAATAAGAGATGATGGGGCCATAGAGAAAACCAGAGCCTGCATTTTAAGAGATTCATAATCTATTAGCTGCATCTTTCTACATAGGGCACTATACTCTTACATGAATGTACATGGTGTAATTAGGTACAATATTTCTGTGGTTGAGTTAAATAAAACAGAAAGATTGAATTAGTTGTGTGGGACACATTGGATACTGTACTGTTACTATTTACAACACCAGAGTCTCACCCCCATTTAAAAGTTGAAATCACGGCTCCAAGTGCCTGTAGGTTCTTATGTATGAAAATGGTGCTTCATATTTATCTGAATAATGTAGGCTGCAAGAGAAGCCAGACGCAGTTTTAGCTCTTTACTGGTTGGCATTGTAAATAAATATGTAAACCAAGGATGCTCTGAATTTGTACAAGTACATATAAAATCCCTTGCATATTTATTCCCGTTGAAGTGTTCATGTAAATACACTCTCATACACACATTTGCTTAATCCTGGCAAAACATTGCTGGCTGCTGTGGGTAAAGGTGAAATCAACTCTACAGAGATAAAGCTCAACAAGTAGTAATAGATATGACTTGAGTCAGCCACTAAGAAGGAAAAGAGTTTGCACACATATCAAATTTACTGTGACTCACTCCAGTTATGATTGTATTTTGATTAAAAAATTAGTAATCTTCAGTACCTCTGAAAAGGGAAAGTTGTCTCAAAATTAAGGAATATAGTAGATTAAATAAAATAATTGAATATTCATTGAATCATTAAGATGTATAATAAAATGTTAATTTGGAAACCAATTATTTTATAAATGTGAGTATAGATAAGCAGAAATGTAGGAACAAAAGAGAGAATTGGTATATATTTAAGGCAATGAGAACACAGAAGTCATCATTTTAAAAGATGTTTCTGGAGAAGACTTTAAGCATAGGAAAATTTGAGAAATGCTAATTAATGGTCTTTCACAGCATTTGGAGCTCTCACTTAAGTACTTCTTGTTGCTTCATCAAATTTTTCAAGAACTTGTTAAAAGCAGATTTTTTAAATATGAATGACAAAGATAATAAAGATTTTCTAGGTAATTATTACATATTTCTTGTCTTTAGGGAAACTTTTATAATTTGAATTAATATTTAAACTAAAAATATCATTGGTGATTAAAGAACTACAGTTTTCAGTGTAGAGAATTGTATCTCTCTACTTGTATACCACAATTAGTTCTGGGTAAAATTATAGTTACGTATTAACCAAAACATACTTGAACTTTAATTAAATTTATATGTCAAAATATTGAATTCTATCTACTGTATTTTTCTCTATTAGTTACTAACTGTGCTGGGAGGTCAAGATATTGATGGAGAGATCTACTTAGAAAGCTGAACTCATGAACTCTAGACTAACAGCTGTGGGGCCTCCAGAATCTATCCTTGTTACAAGAACTAGCTTACTGGATCCCATTCCCTATGCCATGCTCAGTCTTAATGTAGGGGAGGGGGCTGCTCCTGTACCAACTTAATGTGCTTGACTTTGGTGAATCCCCATGGGAGATCTTACCCATTGGGAGAAGTGGATGGGATGAAGGTAAGACAGGGAAAAGGAGACATGACGGAAAAGCTGTGGTTGGAATGTGAAATGAAATTAAAAAAAACAAAAAAAATATTGGTAATACTTGAAAAATAAGTAGAACTGTAATTCTTCTCTAATTTATTAAAATCTATGACATTTTGCAATTAGTCTTTTTTATCAATATAATCTTAATTGCTGATAAAAATTAATTTTTTCAAGCAATCCATTTATAAATATGAATATAAGTTTTGGTTACATTTAAGCATCGAACACTACCTGAAATGTCATAAAAGTATCAACATTAAATGCCAACAATCAATATGAATATTCCTTTAGCAAAAGTTTGTTCCTCTAAAATATACCTACCTGCACTGAAAGTAATTAATATTGGTCTTCTTTCTTGTTTTCTAATTTGTATCAAAGCTAGTTTTCAGTCATAAATCATTTAAAAGCAGTCCTAGCTGTTACAGACTCTATATTAGATCACAGGATAAGAAAGTCAATTTGTATGTCCTGTGTAAAATCTAAGCCAGTGTGTTTTGATTGACAGCTGTGCTTCATTTGTGCATTAAGAGAAGAGTGTCCCTTTAATGTTTTCTTGTACAAGTATGTTATGAGCCAGGAAGGATTCCTAAACATATAAAGATCTCTGTATTTCAAATCATGAAACACTGAGTGTTGCTCTCCAAATATTAGTATGCTTTCTATTATTTGAAAATATTTGCTGATATTTTTTCTTAATAATCTTTGGCTGTTTTAAACACACACACACAGTATAAATTTATGACGTTCTTTACATTTTTCTGTCAGGATTTTATATAATTTGAAGCTTTGTTCTGAAATGGGAATGAAGTATATTTTTAAGTAATTTCAAAATTATGAAGGACAAAAAGGGAAAACTGTGAAAGGTATTTTTGATGATTGACTAATATGATTATAATGATTATATTTTAATAATTTAACCAAACGTGAATATAATAAGTTATGTGTCAAATGCAGTAAATTTAAATTTAAAAAATTGAAAAAGAATTGTTGGTACTATAGCTCCAACTGAATGTCAATGATGAATTTTTTATTTGCCTTAAATAGGAATAATTAAGAATAGCCGTCCCTGGGTGAGCTTGAACCACCAACCTTTCGGTTAACAGCCAAATGCGCTAACCGATTGTGCCACAAAGACTTATCCAGATACTTTTGAATATACACCTCTAGAAAAATTACTGTGTGTAAAATCCTAATAAACAGAAAGAATTGGAACAAATAATTTGCCACATGCTTTAGGCTCTCTTTTTTTCTTTTGTTTTTGTGGTTTTTTTTAAATTTATTTATTTATTAAAGATTTCTGTCTCTTCCCCGCCACCGCCTCCCATTTCCCTCCCCCTCCCCCAATTAAGTCCCCCCTCCCTCTCAGCCCGAAGATCAATCAGGGTTCCCTGCCCTGTGGGAAGTCCAAGGAACCCCCACCTCCATCCAGGTCTAGTAAGGTGAGCATCCAAACTGCCTAGGCTCCCACAAAGCCAGTCCATGCAGTAGGATCAGAAACCCGTTGCCATTGTTCTTGAGTTCTCAGTAGTCCTCATTGTCCCCTATGTTCAGCAAGTCTGGTTTTATCCCATGCTTTTTCAGACAGGCTTTAGGCTCTTTACAGAAGAAACTATTTCATTCCAAAGTAGAATGAAATGCCCTCACACATTTATAAAACTTTTAATATGCTTCATAGCAATAGTGAAATTTTTGTCATTAAACTCGTGACCTTTTCATTTGTGAACCTCGTGAGCTCTCAGCAAAGTAAGTGCCAGCTTTTCCCTCTTTAATTTAAGTCTAATGGTTACTTGAAGCTGGAAGCAAGCCACTACTAATTAGTGAAACAAAATTAACACCTAGCCTTTTAAATCACTTTATTCATGCATTTGTTTGTTTATTTATTTATTTATTTATTTATCTGTTCTTCGCTCACATGTATAGTCAAGTGCTTATTATTTTAATAATTATTTTAACAATAACAAGCAGTTATCACCGAATTAATGGCTATTTACAACAAAAGAACCTAATATACTGAAGGATGAGCGATGTACTATTTTATGTATATATGGACAATTATTAGAAGTCAGTCTGACCATTTAGTTGAATAACAGTAATATCTTAACTGCAACGCAGATTCATTGAGGGTTATATGAAAGGTAATTTGAATGAGTTTCAGATATTATACCCAAATTGCTGATAGCTATGGTAGGATTAAGCAAATATGGCATCATGAAATGAAATCCTAGGAAATACTGCATTCTTCAATTTGACTTTAAAAAATCACAGTAGGGCTACATGCAGATAAAAAAGGGTGACAATGAAAGCCTGAAGCCAAGTTCAGTCTCAGAAATCAACACGGGAATGCAAGAACTGACCTCCTTAGTTGTCCTCTTGTGTATGTAAGTACACTGTAACACTTGTGTGCTGCCACTTATACACACCACAGCCACATAACAGTCCATAAGAGTATTTTAAAGGTAAAAAGACCAAAAGCCAATAAGGATAAGTTATATTACCTGTATGCTATGTAACAAAACTAAGGTTTAAACAATTCAGCATGTTGTGGCTTGCTTTCTCCTTCGATTTAAAAATTAAAATTTTGCTTATAAAGGTGATTAATAAAGGAAATTGATAATAGAATCTTCTGTAAAATGAGTTTCTATGATAAAATTACAAATTTAGTTTTAAGGCAATTCAGAACCTTCTGGGTAGTAAATCATTTATCATATGGTTTGGTTCTTTTAATATATTTTACTTTGTTTTCTTTTGGATATTTTACCTCATGTATGGCTCTGAAACAATTTACCAAGAACAGTATTTTAAACCTAAAAATATTTTATGTGGAGTGTGAGGTTCATTGTATTTAATTCAATACACTACTACTCTCTCTATCACTCTCTCTTTCTGTGTGTGTGTGTGTGTGTGTGTGTGTGTGTGTGTGTGTGTGTG
>NC_022019.1:25956888-26005845 GCF_000317375.1 Microtus ochrogaster
GAGAGAGAGAGAGAGAGAGAGAGAGAGAGAGAGAGAGAGAGAGAGAGAGAGAGAGGTGTGTGGCATGCTGGTGTTGTATCAGGTCACTCCTTGAGTGGTAACCCACCCCTTATAATTTAGTACAGTATTTTTCACTGAACTAATTTGGAACATTTGAAGAAATTTTTTAACCAGTGAACTCCAAGCATCTACGTGTCTGCTAATCTAGTTCTGGGGCTATAGATGTGTGCCATCAACAAGGCTTTTACACAGCTGCTGAAGGTGGAAGTCAGAGTCTTGTGCTAATGCAGCATCCCCTAAATTGCAGGAGCCATGTCCACATCCTTAAACAGTGTAACCTTAAGCACTTTTATCAATGATTAGGGCTTTAAAAAATTATTAGTTGACATATCTCAGTGTTATAGTGATACCTAGTATGCATGAAGCCCAGAGCTAAATTTTGAGCAGTGAAACAAAAAAAAAGAAAGAATAAAGATAGGCAGAAAATAAAGAGCCTTTATAATAGGCATATCTCTAGTAATGCAAGCAGAAATTTACCAAATAAAAGTAATTAATTCTCTTAGATTAAACAACTTAGATACTGGTAGTATATTAAGAAATAATCAGATCAAAAGCTGAAGACAAAATTCAGCAGAGATGATTGAGTCCCATAAGATGTAAACACACCCAAACATGCATGCATATGCATTATATATGTACACAAGGGAAAACAGTCAAACATACCAGGTGGAGTAAACAGTATTTGGTCTTGTTAAAAGCATTAACAGTTTTCCAAAAAAATAAAAAATAAATAAAACGAAAAGTGCAAATATCTACATCTCCAGTCTAACTGAGACAAAGCACCTTTGGTCATGTTTTAGGAAATTGTATTTGCTGTAATATTCTCTAAACAACATTATGTATTGACTAGTACTTAAGGTACCTACTTGAATTACAAAAACATAGGTAGTATATATATAAGAATGCTTAACAAGATTCAAAATCAATAGTCATAATATTATTATGGAAAATGTTCAGGAAGTTCTGTGCCATGCATACATACTTGTGTTAGATTATAAATACAATACTGTTGCATAAAACATGTTTTATGGTATATGAAATAAGCAATTGCCCATTTCTTTCTTAGTTATTGTTCTATTGCTGTATGGAAACACTGTTGATCAATTTATAACAGAAAGCATTTAGTTGGGGACTAGCTTATGAATTCATAAGTTCATGATCATCATGGTGGGAATTATAACAGCACCCTGGCAGCTATGTCACGAGAGTAGGAGAGCTAACATGATTTGTAAATTGCAGACAATTAGAGAGAGAAACAAACTGGACCTAATCTGTCAGATGAGTTCTTATCTCTATGCATACTGGTCATACATGAGACCACGCTGGTGCCCAGGTATGAAATCTCCTCTTATCACAGGTGGTGTCAGTTGTGAGCTTCAGTTATTGTCACCGACTTCTTGTTATCTGAAGTATGGATTCTCCAGGAGACATGGAAAGTAAGAGGATGAAACAGTTGAAACAAAGTTGGGGTTGATGAGGGAGAAAGCTTAACACAAGTTTTTATAAATATGTCTTTTGTATTATGAGATTCTCTTATAACTTATGTACAGAGGAATTGAAAGAGAGAAATTTAGCAAAGGAATGGGAAATACTCTCTAGTGTGTGTTCTATTAAAGTTTCTTAGTTGAACGTCAAACTTAAATGTTCTCAAATCCCTGAGTTATATAATTTTAGTGTTCGTCAATTTACATTTAAAGTATAAATGAGAACCCTTTTTCTTGTTTTTTCTCTTTTTCAATAATTTGTCATAAAAGAATGGTTCTGTAGTGCCTGTGATTGGACTGCAATCTGATATGAGAAGAGTTGAACCAGAAGGTCAAAGCCCCATTATTAATATAAAATGGGATTTCTTCTTCTACTCTAGAAATTTTTCAGGTATACATCTGGGAAAGGAGAAAGGCTATAAATTCCTAGGCCTTAAGCATATAATTCCAAAGAAAATATTGTTGTTTTAAAATTATTTGAAATATCTTCATGACTTAAGTTTCTATAAAGCCCTAACCAGAAACAGCTTAAAGAAAAAATGGTTTATTTTATCTCAAAGTTTTAGGTAACAGTTCATTACTGAACGAAGTCATGTCAGGAAACAAAGCAGCACAGGAACCGGAGGCACACACAGACACAGACAACATTGTTAAATGCTGTTTACTAGTTTGTTGATCACAGTTTGATCACATTGCTTGTCACTCAGAACCACCTGCACAGGGGTGGCATTTCCACCAGTACGCTAAGCCTTGCTTTATCAATTAACAATTAAGAAATTGTGCCATAGACTTGTCTACAATGAATCTGATGGAGAAATTTTCTCAACTGATGCTATTCCAAGATAACTCAAGTTTCTGTAACCTGAAGTAAAATAATGCCACCACCTCACCCCCCCCCCAAAAAAAATAAGGTAGCATTTTAAAAGCTTGTCAGCAATATTGTCTTTCTTGACTCTCAGCTACAGGGGTTCCTCAAACTCCAGAATGAGAGATTTCTTTATCTTACCATGTCATAATGTCTTTAAGATTTGCAACACACTCAGCCTCACCGGGGAAATCGTTAAAACCCATTATGCTGCAGCTTCAGCTCTAAACTAACCCTCCTTTGCATGGATTTATTTTAAGAATTTATAATTTCTTGTTCCAGTAGAGCAGACTGAGCTGGTAGATAGATCACCAAAATCTAATAACGATGAAAACAGCCACTCTTCTATGTTGAGAATATAGAACACAGTAAGCACCATGGGAGAGAACAATGAATAAAGATGAAAAGCTACCAGGTCCAGAGGCTGAAAGAGCTCCAGAGAGCTTCCCACCACTGTTGGCCTGAGCCACACAACACTGAATGTCAAAGCTCAGAACAGTTAATATATAGGCATCTGCACATTGCATTTTATGATTTATATCCAAATTGATCAATAGAATGTCAGTTGCTGACAATATAGGAGAACACCTTAGTTGCGTAAGACATAAAGTAAAGAAATGTAATATTTATTGTATGTGGGACTGTTATGTATAAAATAAATGCAATGGTTTTAATTTTGGGGTGTGGGCTTAGTTTCTGTTGTAAAAAGAATTTTCTTTCTGTATCCTAATAGCCAACGTAGCAACCTCCTTATAATCATCTAATCAGGATACTAATCATATTTATGATAGTACACTACTCAAAGCTTAGTTTAATCTTCTTATGTTTTTACATTGGGATTTGGTTTCAATGTAGGAATTTGACAATACAATTTTTCAGTCAATAATCCTTATTGTTACCTCTTTTTCTCTTATTTTCCATGGATTATAATCAATAGTCAAATAAAAACGCATGTGTTCCAGTGTGATGAATTTCAGGTCCAAGACTTGTTAAGCACCTGTCTTGTCAATGTCCTTGTTCAAAGGACCCATTTTTCCTTGGTTGTGTCTTTCATATTCAGAGTTAGATTTGAATCTTAGCATCTTATTGACTCAAAGTGCATCTGCTAAATTGTTAAATTTATACCTTTAAAAATTATAAATAGGGATATTCTGAAGAAATGTGATTTTAATTTAGATGATTAGAATATGATAACGATTGTTATAAAATCATATCACCTTTCACATATCCATGATTATTTTTCTTAATTTATAAGAAAAGATTTTCACTAAGTGAATATGTGACTTTTTATTAAATTCCAAATATCTTATATCTTCCAGTTCTCATTTTTTTCAAGTAATGCAATTTTATAGACGTTAATAAAGTCATACATACCCAATTCCTAAATCTATTATACTTTGATCTTCTTTTACCAGTCATGAAATAATGACTTCATAGATTTTTTTATATTAATTGACTTTTGCTTTATCCTTATAGTTTATGATATAACTATCTTTGGTGCTTCACAAAGTTTTTAATTATTAAAAACTCTAAGACAATATTAAAGTTTCAATTCACAAATGATTGTTTGGTATATATATATATATATTGACAGAAAGAAATAATAATAAAAGCAATATTAAATAAATTTAAAAAAACTAGTATTCTAAATGAATCTACCTCTGGAATATGAGCAAAAGATAATGGCTATTTAGAGAGAGAGAGAGAGATAAAGAAGGATGGAATTTGGAGAAAAAAGAGTGGGAGAAGAAGAAAGAGAGATTCCCTTAGTTTAATCTTCATACAGTAATATCCATACTTCATAAGGCCTCTAAAGTTTAGCTATTTCTGATTCTTCATAAGGCCTTAGAAAGAGTTGCTTTTAACAGGTTTATTCATAGAACATAGAGACTTTCATGGCTTGAGATCTGGTGTTTAGTCAGAAAGATTTTAAAGTAGACCTACAAGCCTAATTGAGTTTCCTGGAAATTGGAATTAAGAGAAGATACTAACAGTTCATGAGAACTTGTATTGAAATTCCCCATTAAACAATGAATGAGTCACATTTGGACATGACTCATGAAAATCCTATCAATTTCTATTTAATAAGAGTTAATACATCAAATAAAATGCTCACTTTCACTCTGTTTATATGGTAGACTACACTTATTAATTTGCATATGTCAAAGCATCTCTGAAACAAAGCCAACTTGTTTATTATGTATGATCTTTTGATATAATATTGGATTTTTAAATATTAAAAGAAACACTATCTCTTCTCATTTTCATACCAATCCGAGTTCCCAATCCCTCCCCTCCCACTGTTCCCTCCACTTTTCCCGACACACCTCATTCCCAGCCACTCCTTAAAGAGGTTAAGGCTTCCCAAGTGGAGTCACCAAAGTCAGGCACATTGCTTTGGGGAAGGTCCAAGGACATCCCTACTAAATCTTGCCTGAGTAAGGTATCTGTTTTCTTTATTGCCTCTATTTCAGTTTTCAAGTCTTGGATTGTTTGAAATGTTTACTTCACCTGTTTGATTGTTTATTCTTGGATTTTTTAAAAGGAGATTTATTGATTTCTTTGAATTTTTTGTTTGTCTTTTTCTCCATTTCTTTAATGAATAATTTCATTTCCTCTTTAAGGGCCTCTATCGTCCTCCTAAAATTATATTTAAAATCATTTTCTTCTACTTCTTCTGGGTTAGAATGGTTAAGTCTTCCTATTCTATAACCACTAGGTTCTGGTGTTACCATGTTACTTTTTAGGCTGTTTAATAAATTCTTGCATTGGCGCCTACCCATCTCTTCCTTCAATTGCTGCTGGCAGTATTTTTGCCTTTTGAACCAATCCTTGCAGTTGATCTTTGTGTCTTAGGGAGCTGCTCCTGGCCTTTTATGTACAGTCACTAGCCAAGTCTCAGCCACTGAGGTTTCTGCTGGTTCTCTGCTCTCTTGGTCAGCTGTGTGCACTCACAGCAAGTGCTTCAGAGTTCCTCTCTTGATTTCCTCTGTGCTCTAGCAGACTCTTGACTTGCACTGTCCATTCATAGCCTCTTGGTCCACTCTTAAACAGAATATTAATCTTTTCCAATGGAGTATCAACAGCTATTCAAACTACACTTATAGTAAGCCCCATGTTCATCAGCAGATGGCTCACAGAAAACAAACTCAATGGTATTTGTCCCACAATGCTTTTTGTGAACATTTCTTTTTACCTTACTTGTGTTTTGTTTGTCCAGTATGGTTCTCAATTTTGTGTTTTCATGTTTTTTCTGTGTTTTTGTGTGCATGCGTATGGTATTTTTTTTGTGTGTGCTTTACTTTTATTTTCTTTTAAAATTGGATTTGTCTGCTACATTTTTCTGGCTTTTTTGTTAGTTTGCTAGTGTTTTCTTTTCTAAAGAGACAGAGAAAGAATGTGTGTGGTTGGGTGTGTAGGTGGTAAGAAATATCTGGGAGAAGAAAAAGGGAACACCCAGAATATACTGTATGAAAAAAATATTTTTCAAAAAGCACTAAACAAGATTGCAGCTCAAGCACATCATAATTTAAAAGATTTGAGGAGCAGATGAAAAGAAATTCCTGGGTTGCAAAGCAGGCAGATATAATAACCCATTGCCCATGACATTTGCAACATGAACTTAGCACTGGAAAGCAAAATAGGTCCACAGAAATGCTTCGAAGATACTCAGCAAGTGCAGGCAACTGCAGTATCATATAACAGTGGTTTTCCTTCTTCTGAAACTGAGATATCTCTTTATTGTTTGCCTGAAAAGTCCCCATTCAAAAGAAATAATCATTAGTAAAAAAAATAAAAGGGACCAGAGACAAATGTAGCAATGATATCCATGATCCCACCATTTCATGTAAATAAAGTTTATATTGGTGACAGGTTATATTATACAGAAAGTGGTACTTACCAAGTTTAAATTTGTAATAGTAATGTGATAAACACACATTAAGATTGTGATTCTATTTAAGCCTAGAAATACAAGTAGGACTTTGAATGAGCAGAAAAGTCTATTGATCTGCTCCTACTCTGTGATCAAGTGGAAATAAGAAAGTATCATTATTGAAACAAAGTACAAGTGAAAATAAAGTGATTTATTTTTACTTCTGTGACTGAAAAGAAAAATCACATATTATTTAGAAATTTATTACCTTTCATTTATAAATTTCCCTACCAAGTGCTTATTATATATAATACTACTTTAGAAAAAAAGAGACCTACTTAGGCTCACTTGCATTGCATTATCTAGAGATAAATGTATAAATCTTTCTCACTCAGTTTTCATTTCTTGCCCTTTTTTGGGCTCTTTATCTGTAATAATTTTTAAATTACTATTATTAAAGTACATTTACACTAAAATGTTTATATCAAAACAACATGATATTCTATTTAGAATACCTTGAATATAGTTTTATTTCTCTCAATCTTGTTCATCCTTGGCTTATCAAACCTATGTGCACACACAAACTCTCTGCATCCACATATGTTGTCATACATTACTTTAAGATGTGTACATTTGTTTATGCTGAAGAACATTTGTTTTAATTATGGAAAGATGTGTTACATCCTTTTATGTTGCCTTTGCTCAACTTGCAAAGCTTTGTTTTTTTGTCTGTTTGAAATACCTGATGGTCTAATAAAGTGCTGAAGGCCAATAACAAGGAAGGAGAAAGGATAGATGGGGCTGTCAGGTGTAGAGAATAAATAGAAGGAAAGATCTAAATGCAGAAAAAATTGAGAAACGAGAAGAGGGGCCAGCCACCCAGCCACATAATCAGCATTGAGTAATAGTAAAAAATGCAGAAGAGTAAGAAATGCAGAAGAAAAGGGAAAAAAGCCCAGAGGCAAAATATAAATAGAATAATTTCAGATAAGAAAAACTGGTTAGAAACAAGCCAAGCTAATGCCAGGCATTCATAAGTATGAATAAGTTTCTGTTTGTGATTTATTTGGGAGGTGGGTAGAGAGCCCCCTAATAAAGAGTAATAAATAACCACCTACACATGCAAGCTGTATGTATAAAATGGTAGAATTCTGCCCCAGTCAACTATTTGTTGAAATGTTCACATTCTCTTTAATCTCTTAGTTACATAATAAATGCTAAAAAATTTACATCCGTTATAGTATTGTTAGCTTGATCTTTTCTGCTGCTCCTTTTCTACAATGATTTCACTTTTTGTTTTTCAATCAGTTCTTTGACTGATACATAAGTGCATTCAGATTTCATCATAAATCATACATATTCCTGCTCAAATAATCTACTTCAAAATGGAATTTCTAGTGACATTTTAAGCACATGAGCTTCTGTATCATTCACTCTGCCCAAGTTCCCTGTGACAGCATTACTATTTTACATGTAAGTGTGTCTGATTACAAGTGGAACTGGATTGTGTAGAGTATTGTTAGGAAGCTTACAAGATTCAAACAGATCTGAAGAATGCCTTTGATACGAACGTTGCTCTGTTTTATGAATTGCATTGCAGATGGAAAAACAACAGAATCCAGAATCATCTAACAACTTTCATCTCCAATGCACAGGTTTTTGTTTGTTTGTTTTTATAGAAAAGCAGCCTATAGTACCTAGGAAAGTGAAGTTGAAGTTATATATACTGAAGGGAAATATTTTGAGAAGTTTATTTCTTTTTAAATAAAAAGTAAGCAATACTGTGACTCTATAGAATAAAGAATTATTCCCTTTGGTGGCATGTATATATTAAATAGTTTAAACTCAGTAGTGTAAAATTCCCTTAATGATTCTGTTCTGTACTTTTGAAAATTAGTCCAAATAAATATAAATGTGGTCTCTAATTTACTTAAAAATGGTTTTTAAATTTCAATTAATAATGTAGAGCTTTTAGATATGTACAAAGATCATATTATCAAAATTAAGATACTTTTCTTCCAACCTATAGCAATTATAAAAATAAAGGAATGTTGCAGCACATCTCATGTAAGAGATTAAAATAAAAGGAATTAAGAGACAGGTATATTGAACTCTTTCTGATAGCATGATCTAATTGTAGGTGCTCAAAGTCTTGGCAAACACTCATCTACTGAGATATAACACCACTCCTTGAATGATTTTATAATAGTAATTTTATAAGTGCACACAATCATATGGTTAGAGTCATGTACTCACTGTTTTAGTGGGTACCTACTATGCCATCCAGAAACTCAGTGTGTTTATTATACATAGTAAAGAAAGGACGGTTTATCTAATCTTGGATGAATTTATCTGTAGGGCAGTAACCTCATGCTCTATGTGCCGTGTGGGAACTCCTTCAACCAATAGCCTTTAAGAAACCAGCCCACTTTGACTGTGATCCCATGTGCCATAAATGCAAACAAAAAAACATACAAGGGTCTCTTGGCAGCGGGATTTGGTTCCAGTTCACTGTGCACGCAGAGGACTACTGTTCACTACTCTTTCTGTGAATTTACCCCTAGATAAATAAACCTTGGTTATAGTCCATTCCTGGCTAGTGTGGAACTCTCTTTTTTTTTTTTTTATTTTTCCATTAAAAAAAAATTTTACACTTCCTCCCCTCCTCCCATTTTCCTCCCGCTGCCAACTCCCCCTCTTCCCTCCCCCTCCCTCCTTAAGAGAGGGCAGGGAATCCTGTCCTGTGGGAAGTCCAAGCCCCCCCCCCCCTCCGCCCCGCATCCAGTCTTAGGAAGCTTTGCATCCAAATAGACAAACAGACTAGGGTCCCAAAAAGCCAATACATAAAAGTAGAAACAAGTCTCAGTGCCTTCATCAATGGCTTCTCAGTCAGCCCCCATTTTCAGCCACATTCAGAGTCCGGTTGGATTGCATGCTCATTCTGTCCCTTTCCCACTGGATTTGGTGAGCTCCCATTAGAACAGGCACACTGTCTCCGTGGGTGGACCAACCCCTCGTAGTCCAGACTTCCTTGCTCATCTTCTCCCTCCTTCTGCTTGGGGCTGCTTGGGGGCTCAGTCCATTGCTCTGATGAGGGACTTTGTCTCTATCTCCATCCCTCGCTGGAGGAAGACTCTATGGTGATATTCGAGATAATCATCAGTATGATAGTGAGGCAAGGCCAGTTCAAGCACCCTCTACTCTGCTGCCCAAGGACCTAGCTGGGTACTTCCCCGTGGACACCTGGGATCCCATCTCGAGCCAAGTGTCTTGATAACCCTAAAACTGCTCCCTTAATATAGACATCTTCTTCCCTGCTCCTATATCTGTTCTTCTTCTATCTCCACCCTCCCACTCCCCCAAGCACTTTCCAGTCTTTTCCTTTTCCCTTCTCTCTCCCCCTCTTCCTTTCCCCTAACCCTACCCCCACTCTCACCCCCACCCCCATGCTCCTTTTGTACACCAACAAATTAGTGCCCAATGTATGGCTTACTGCATGTCCAGCCACACAATTCAGGCCCAGGTGGTTGTATGTCTGCTCAGGGTTAGAAGTAAAGCAGCTGAGTGAATTCCTGCCACTCAGCACCCTCCCCTGTTCAAGCAGCTGAATCAGGTTTGCTAGGTGTTCACAGGCAGGACAGCATGATAGATTCCTGCAACCATACAGGGAGATATTTCCAGGTGACACAGCATGCAGCCTGGCAAATTTATTATAAAAATTTCAAGTATATTTTAAAATTCTTAATGTGTCTTATTTGCCTTAGAACTACTGTAAACTTCCACTTTCCAGAAGTTTAGTAAACTTTCAATAAAATTAGAGCAAATAATGATTAAAGTCACTGAAAATTGCTTCTACATAATGGAAGAATACTTAATTTGAATATGGATTATAATAACCTGTTTGTCTGATTATTCTGTTCTGGATCTTAAGTTTATATAAAGGTACCTGTGGTGCTTTCCTGAGTTGGCAGGGACATTAGCACATGGGAAGTTCTTCGAGATTTTTTTTTTTTTTTTTTGAGACAGGGTTTCTCCTTAGCTTTTGGTTCCTGCCCTGGAACTAGCTCTTGTAGATCAGATCAGGCTGGCCTTGAACTCACAGAGATCAGCCTGCCTCTGCCTCCCCAGTGCTGGCGCCCCACCACCCAGCTCTTTGAGATATTTTAAGGGCACAATGAAGAGTCATTTCCTTGGGTTATTTGTTCTGACTCTGGCTGCCAGAAGGTGGGTAGCTTTCCTCCTTTGTGAGTTACTGAATCATCCAGAGCCAAAATAATCAGTCTGATTATCAGGAAGGAAACTGTTGAAATGGGGGCACCATAGTCCTTTAACCTTTGCCAAGTTGCGTTTATTGGGAATTTTATCACAATGAAGAAAACTAAAACTGAATAACAGTGACTTTGACAGCAATAGCAGAAATGTAGATCCCAAAGATAGGTAATAGCTTAGTTATGAGCTGATTATTGAAAAGTGAATAATTCTCCTGGAATAATCAATTCTCACAGGTCTGCTATTAAATATTCTACATATTGTTTCTTATATCACTCATATTTTATTTGTATAAAGTAAAATGTTTTTTCAGTCACTTCAAATTTTAAAGAATTTTTCAGAATAACTATTACTTCATCTGCTGTGTGTGTGTGTGTGTGTGTGTGTGTGTGTGTGTGTGTGTGTATATATATATTTAGTGGTGAGTAAAAGAATTTGCATAGAATTTATCCATAATTTCTAATTAAAACTCTATTAAGTTCTGATGTTACTTTAGCTACTAATTTAACTCTTGCCTTTTTGGCCTGTTATTACAAGTTAATCTGTTCAGTTCTGAAATACTCATTTATCACTTAAAGAGATCAGGATGTCCCTGTCCCTCAATTCAAGTAACACTTGTAGAAAATAGTACTTAAGCTCATTATAGTCTAAACTCTTCAGATTTTCCCCAATGTTTTGCATAATATTTCACATTATGATTTTCAATGATTTAAAATATTGCAGAAGCGTGATGACAGTGGTGCTCTGTGGCTATCAATGCGACCAGAGTAGTCACACTGAAATGTTACCTTTGCAATATATGACAAGTTAGCAAACAAATTGATAAAGATATCACACAATAAATATTGATATTAAGCTAATACATCCTAAAATTTGTTTTCATTTATAATGATCAAGTATTAGGTACATTGGCAAATGTGTGCTGTTTCAAGTAGCCACTACATGAATTCAGTTAACCTACATATGTTGTTGCCATAGTTGGAATCTAGAATATCTCAGGTTTCAGGCAACAAAATTTTGATGCCCAGAATAGCACTATTACCATCTGTTAGAATCTCTAAGACAGAACCAGGCATTGGTAGTGCATGCCTTAAATCTCAGGACACATGTAGCAGAAGCAGGCAGATTCCTGTGAGTTTGAGGCCAGTCTGGTCTACAAGAACTAGTTTCAGGATACACAGAGGAACCCTGTCTCAAAAAAAACAAAGAAAAAAGAGAGAAAGAAAAAAAGAAGGAAAGAAAGAAAGAAAGAAAGGGAGGGAGGGAGGGAGGGAGGGAGGGAGGAAAGAGAGAGAGAGAGAGAGAGAGAGAGAAAGAAAGAAAGAAAGAAAGAAAGAAAGAAAGAAAGAAAGAAAGAAAGAAATAGAAACTCTAAGAAGTAAATTTTACTTATTGGTTATCTTAAGCCAGTGATGGCATAACCTCAAACATGAATACTGGATTCATTCTATCTTTTTTTTTTATATATACCTAGCCTCCCTTGTGAGACTCAACAGTGGTGGGTTTAATCACAGAGACAGAAAGAACGTCCTCAATATGTGCAAAATCAGCATTGCCTCTTAACATGGGTTGTCTTGTGCATTTTTAACATAAAGTAGAATGTTAATAACATAAGATTATGATACGATATTTGATTAAACAATTATGTGAGTGACATATTCTCTCTGTAGACTAAGAAAGTTCAATCTGATGTTCATGACATTTCTCTATCCACTTTGGGAACAATGGTTCTCTAGGCCTCATCATTTGGATTTTTTTCTGATTTACTCATCTCATATCTTCTGATAAAACCCTTTGGACTGTTAACCTGTAACTTCAGTGATTGTTCGATAAACACAATTGTTGGTGGACATCAAACATTCTTCATTTTCCACCTTAAGGAGTTACTATTTCCGTAGACTATTCATGTCCTTAAGGATCTTGAAGATGCAGTCAGCTTTTTCTTCCTGCCTGTAGGATACAGCAATTTATCCTAGAGTTCACCTGAGAAAGCAATGTGACAACAATTCCCTTTGTCTTGTTTTTCATTTCACTGTAATTCAGTTCATTTTGGTTTTATTGTTTTCTTTCTTCAGTTTGCTGACAGGTTTGCAAAACCTGTAGTTTTGTGTCCTTCCTCATTTCCACACAGAGTAAGAGTGATGAGTCAGGATAATCTCCATGCCCCACTGGTTCATCACAGGTCTTCACTCATCTCTTTATTGTATTTTTTAAGATTGTAATATGAAAACATCAATTTTCCTTCCCTTTTCTCCCTCCAAAGCTTCCCATATACCCTTCTCCATGGACACTGTCTTTTAAATTTGAGGCTTTTGTTTTCTTTGATTTTGTGTGTGTGCATTCTAAAAAATATAAATACAAACTATACAAATACATATATCAAAATGAATTTCTTTGAGTCATTGATTTTGTGATTTATGTCTCAAAAGTATGTGTGTGTGTGTATGTGTGTGTATGTAATAAAATGTATGCTGTCACATTAACACACAAAGTAAAGGTGCTGTCGCTAAGTCTGAGGACCTGAGTTTAACCACCAGGAGTCATCTGGTAAAGGAAGAAAACAAGTGCAAGCTTTGGCTGACTTCTGTGTGTGTGAATAGGGCTACAGCTCTGAACTATAAGCCCCAACATAAGTTTTTTCCTTTATAAGAGGTGCAGGAGTCATGTGTCTCTTCAGAGCAATAGAACACTGAGACAACCTCCATACATGCACTGAGGGAAACATCTCATCTCATACATAGATATTTACAAAAAAAATAATGAATTGTAGCTTCCTGATAACATTAAATTTAACGTATTTTTAAAATATGCATATTCACAACTGACAGAAAAATTAATTTTGAATTACATAAACAACGAAATAATTTGCCTAAAAACCATGTTGCTCATCTTAGATGCAATGTGCTAGCTGTGCCTCCTTTGATATTTTGTTTGTTTGTTTCAGGGTAAGCACAACGAGGTTTATTTATTTCTTTAATTATTGGAAAAGCTATTGCATGTGTGATATTTGTTTGTGCTGCTGGTAATTGTTTTGTTATTAACTTGAATTAATTGTGAATTTTTATTTCAGATTTCCAAGAACTACTACCTAGGCACATTTGTGTTTATTTATTTTATGAAAATGTTGCTTTCAGATGAGATATAATATAAAAAAAAAACTGTTCTTAAAATCTTCGTGAACAGAAGTGCAGTTTTTGTTTTTATCTCCCAGAGTCCAAGTTGGATGGCAGTGAAGCACTTTGGAAGGCTGCCTTAATTGTTCTAGCACTTATAGGTCACGCATTAATGAAGCACTGTCCAAAACAACAGTCAATAAAGACTGTAGAACTTCCATGGCTCTTTCAGTAAGTTCTCTCTTTATTATATTGAAACATTGATGTGGAATTCCCATCTGTATGCTGTGAATATCATTGCTGAATAAAGCAATTGCTTTGGCCTGTTGAAAGGGCAGAACATAGATAGGTGGGGAAAACCAAAGTGAATGCTGGGAGAAAGAAGGCAGAGTCAGAGAGAAGCCATGCAGCCCCATCAAAGCCAGGTGGAATTTTATCTGGTAAGCCACAGACACATGGTAATACACAGATTACTAGAAATGCATTAAATTAAGATGTAAGTGTTAACCAATAAGAAGCTAGAGCTAATGTGCCAAGTAGTGATTTAAATAATAAGTTTCTGTATGATTATTTTGGGTCTGAGCTGCCAGGAAGCCAGAAATTAACTAGCGGTCTCCAGCAACAAAACATATCAAGTTTTTCTGGACAGTTTTATATTTCTGGTAGAGAATTTATAAAGACAATTTATTTTGCATTTGTGATTTATAGGTTTAACAATATTTAAGGTAAAACAACTTTCATTTAAGGTTACTGTTACTTAAATAGAATAATATTAATATAAATGTTAATTACATGAGTCACCTACTTACCATGTTATTGTACATACCTTTTGCACTGAACATTTCTCCTGAAACTAAGTAATAACTGTACTAATATATAAAATATATAACATGTTAATTATGATTAGTATCTGTTGTTCTTAATATGTAGCCATATACTTCTCACAAATAACAGTGAAACAGACTTACTTATTAGTGTTTATTTTGTGTTTTTTAAAGTGTCAGTGTCCATGATCACCATAGTTGTGAGCATGGCTGCAGGCAGGAAGCCACCTTGCAAATGCTGAGAACTTATTAGAAATTATGTCAGTCTTTGGAAGTGTTAAAGCCCATTCTTAGTGACACACCCCCTCCAACAAGGATACACCTACTAATCCTTCCCAAACAGTTTCACTAGCTGAGAAACAAATATTTAATCATAGTGGCTGGTCTTATCCAAACCACTACAATTATCAACATTTTCACCTCACATATTACTACTTTCTGGTTCTTATAAAGTATTACTTTGAAACCTAGCTTGTATAAAAGTAAATTCTTTTCTTTATTGAAAATCACTAATACAAAATAAACTTCATAAACCTTTGTAACAAAATGTGAATACGCATGTGTGCTATAATACATATTTGTTCATGTGTGATGTACTGAGACTGAAAATGTGTGAGAATAAATTACCATAAATTCTGTTACGTTCAACGTTCTGGAAGTTATGCATAACAGAGTTAATAATGGAAGTTCTGTGAACCCTGATGACCTACATGCTGCTCACATTATTAAAATCATCAATCCTCCATCATCAGAAGAAAGACACTTGATAGGATTACATATAAGAGGAAGCTCATCAAGCAAATTAGATGAATATATTTATCTTTCATTCAGACTCAGTGATTAGAAACCAAAAGCAAGTCAGCATCAACCTGCCACCTTGACAAGACTACTAATTTATATTTCAATTCGTGTAGATTCAAACAATATAGACCACTGTAAGAAGATAGTTGCTGTATAAGATAGTTGTATACATTTCTCAATACAGCAGATAAACAACTGATTCTGTTGGCGAAATAGTTTAGAAGTTGAAAGAACATTTCTGTTTTATCAATTAGCCTTGGTAGTAGTGAAAGTGCACATATATGTAAAGATTTGAAATACTAAAATCCACCCTTATAACAAAAATGGAACACTTCCATAAGAGAACACCTACTACTAATTGGACCTTAGAAAACAGGAGATCCATTAAATAATTCATCCTCAGGTTCTGTTAGCTTAATCATTATTTTCTTAAAACACAAACATTTGGAAGAGATGTAGACTCAAATTAATTGACATTTCCTCAAAACATACGAAGTTACTTTGGCAATTGCATTGATTTTCAGGAAAACTGACCCTACCTCTCCCAGCAAATATCAGTTGTTAGCAGATCCTCTGCTATGCATGCACCTTCATGTCTGCATTCTTTCTCATACTGACATTGGTTCTGGTTTGATTTTGCATAGGGATTTCTGGATGATGCTCTAACTGCCATGAGAGTTGGGCTATGGAATTAACATGTTCAAATTTTAACTCAGTGTAAAAAATTCTCAAACAATTAATTAAAAATAAAACATCATGATCATATTGAAGTCAAGGTCTGTGCTGACCTTCGTGGCCTGTGTGACCACTGAGGGCCATAGGTATGCCTGTCGTCCAGGCCCCCAACTGAGGCTACATTGATGTATAAAGATGCCACTAATTTGAGTGACTTGTACTCTCTCCTGAGGCTATGGTGATATCCTGGTTCAAACTAAAGCTAAGCAAGGGTCATGTCTGGGTCCGTGCTCAATTGCAAACTTAGTCTGTGATGATTTTCATGGCCAGTGTTACCTCTGAAGGCAAGGAAGATGCTTGGGTTAGGGCTGCTATCTGAGGCTACGTTGGTCTCCATGTCCCTTATGTCGCAAGGGCAATATATATCTAAGTGGCTTGTCCTAACCCTAGAGTCATTAGGAGTCTGAACCTGAACTGTGGTTGAGAGCGATATTTGGGTGTGTGGTCCTACTGTACCTGTGGCCTGTGTTCATGCTCATAGTCTGTGATAATTACTGATGACAAAAAGAGACCTATCCCTGGTGGTCTGGACACCAGAGAGCTGGTCCCGCCCCTTGCCAACGGTCTCATCAGGAGAGCTGTCTCCCCAGTCACAAGAGAACTGGCCCCAGTGGCATGTGTATGTGAAAACTGTCATGAACTCATTAAAACTGGCCCAGACCATGAAAATCCTTGGGAGAACAGCTCCCCACCCACCAGCTGCCACAATAGGAGAGCTGTCCCTACCCACAGGACTCACCCCTCACCATATGCTCTAATCATTACCTGAGAACAACTCAGACACACATCCAGGGCTTTGGATTTGCCCACCCCAACGTCTACACCATCTATGACATGCTGGGGCATGTGTAGTGACTGTTCCTCGGGAACCATAGTTGAAGGATGTACATAACTCAGGATACCTGCAGGGAAACATGGTGAGGGTCCAGTACTCATGGTGTAGCAGAAGCCAGAGGACTTGAGCCAAAATGACAGCTCACTACAATGAGCATCTGCATGTAAAGCTATTTGGGTAAAAGAGTATACAGCATGACACACTGCAGCTCCCAAGGCCGCTATGACAAATATGTGTGAGATAGACCAAAAAGATAGAAAAGGAGGGAAGTTTCTGTTTGTCTTGATTTGTGGGTTATTTTTTGTTGTTTAATTATTTTTATTTTCTTTTTTTTTTATTGAGTAAAGGAAAAAAAAAAGTTTCCAGTCTCCCATTTCCCTCCCCCTCCTCCCACCCTTCTCCCCCTCCCCCCACTCCTCTCCCCGTCCCTCTCCAGTCCAAAGAGCAGTCAGGGTTCCCTGCCCTGTGGAAAGTCCAAGGTCCTCCCCTCTCCGTCCATATCTAGGAAGGTGAACATCCAAACAGGCTAGGTTCCCACAAAGCCAGAACATGAAGTAGGATCAAAACCCCATGCCATTGTCCTTGACTTCTCATCATCCCTCATTGTTCGCCTTGTTCAGAGAGTCCAGTTTTATCCCCTGCTTTTTCAGTCACAGTCCAGCTGGTCTTGGTGAGCTCCCAATAGATCAGCCCCACTGTCTCAGTGGGTGGGTGCACCCCTCGTGGTCCTGACTTCCTTGCTAATGTTCTCCCTCCTTCTGCTCCTCATTGGGACCTAGGGAGCTCAGTCCAGTGCTCCAGTGTGGGTCTCTGTCTCTATCGCCATCCATCACCAGATGAAGGTTCTATGGTGATATGCAAGATATTCGTTAGTATTGCTATAGGATAGGCTCATTACAGGTTCCCTATCCTCAGCTGCCCAAGGAACTATTTTTATTTTCTTTAGTGAGGGGAGGATAAAGGGGTACAAGGCAGACATGGGAGAATGTGAGTTAAGTGGGATTGGGATGCCTTAAGTGAAATTCCCAAAAAATCAATAAAAATTATGTTAATAAAATAAAAATCAGACAAATCATAAAAAAGCAATACATGTTTAAACAGATGAAAAAGCAAGAACATAGATGCCCAGGAATATAGAGCTCATCTAAAATAGATGGTTCTGTAAACTGTGGCACGGTCCGTTATGTAACACAGCTGTGCCTAACAGAAAGAATAAAAGCCTTGGAGATCTGATTCTATAATCTCCCAAATCACTGCTCTCTATATTGCTTATCCTTCGAAGAAAATCACATAGGACAAGCCTTGTACTTTACTGTAACTTATGATGATTTTCATGCCTATTTATTATGAAGACTCCACACTATGCAAAGATCTATGTAAATACTGTAGAAAATCAAGAAAACACCATAGGGGTTAAAGAGCAGTTAACAGTACTTGCTGCTGTTTCATGAGACCTGGATTCAGATAACAGCACCCACATAGGGAGGCTCACAATTCCTGTAATATTTGATCAAGAGGAGCCAAAGACCTTCTAGCATTTTCAGGGGTCAAGTATGAAGTTAATGCCCATACATACATGTACGCACACACTACACACACACATACACACACATACACAAACATACACACACACTAAAAAAATAAACAGAATAAATGTGTAAAATAAAATAAACCAACAGAATAAATTTTAGTCAATTAAAAATGAAAATCAATGGAATTGTGGCATTGAAGCAGGTCAGCTCAATATAGTATATGATATTAATGAAAATTTCCTAATATTGTCTGAAACAATTTTCTGGTATTGTAATAGATATTTGTGTGTAGAACAGTTAGTCTTAATGTAATTGCCATGAGACAAATACACAATGCAATGTTTTAAAACATCTGTTAGATTTTTTTTTACTTGCCATCCATAAAGAAACAAAAAAGCAAAACAAATAAAAGGTAAGAAGAAGTGATAGCATTTTGAATTCACTGAATGCAATTTACTTGCAAAGAAATGATAGAACAAGTGTTGCCTCTGGGTGCTACTGGGATAAACCAAACATTGCAGAATTCTGAGTTAAAGTGTACCGAAACAGAGTTCTATGTGAATACATTACTTTCATACTTAAACTTTCTTGGGCATAATTAGCATTTAGGGTTTCAGAGCTTTTATGATTAGATTATATGTGTAAATACTTATTAGGCTTAAGATTTATTTGGATGGAATTTGTTTATTGACTTTATTAATCAAAGTCATCAAACTCTTATGATCTTGTAAGTAAATCATGAAATTGAAGGAGTCTTTTAAGATTTTGTTGTATATAATAAGCATGTTATTAGAAATGCTCATATATCATTAGGAGATTTCTGAGATAAATATTTCAAATGCTTAGACTTTAAAATGCACACATTTATATTCAATGCATGTGGTAATTATTTTCTAAATAATTTGCTGTGAAACATGATTACATTGGTAAGCAAGTGATTGTTTGGCAAATGCTTAAGCAATAATTATACACATAACAAGTTAAGACATATATGATGAATTGTTTGATAACAACATAGATGAGACACATAATACTAATATATTCATAAATCCTTTTAAACATATTGCCAGTAGAAAAAGAAATTTAAACACGACATCATAAGGCAACAAATTAATATCAAAATGAACATGAATATATGATATATATATAAATATAAAAGTAGAAGTAAATTTTTGATAAGTAAACAAACTATTTTATTGAAAAAACTGCAAAAAATGACTAAAAGCCAAATACAAGCAAGGCTATAAGTTGTCATAAATATAATAAAATGACTAATTTAATATTAATAAATTAATAAAAGAAGTTTGGAGAAAAAGTCTCAGTATGTAGTGGTTGTTAACCCAGAACTCTTTCTGTCACCTAGGCTGGCCTTGTATTCACAGAAATTCCTCTGATGCCTCTGCTTCTCAAATGCTGTAGTTAAAATTGAGGACTGTCACATCAAGTGAAAAATAAGTATTCTGACGTTTTACTTCAAATTAAAGATCAATTAGCACACATTTAATAATTTTAGATATATATGTAGAAAGCATTATATATAACTCATTAGTTACAATTATAATTCTACTTACTTGTGATTTATTTTCAATTTTCAACAATGTAAGATTATTATCATATTATGCCAAAGAACAGTTTAACAATCTTCATTAAATGATATCATTGCATGTAGATCATGAATATTAATAATAATTTTAATTTAATTCAAATGAATTACTTACAGTCTTTTCTTTTTTACAAATTTGGAGAAATTTCTCATGTTGTGACTCAACATCCCATATGATGTTAGCTCTATAATAGAGTTTGAAGTCAGGGATGGTAATACCTCCAGACATTCCTTTATTGTATAAGATTGTTTTGGCTATCCTGGGTTTTTTGTTTTTCCATATAAAGTTGATTATTGTCCTCTCAAGGTCTGTGAAGAATTTTGATGGGATTTTAATGGGGATTGCATTGAATCTAAAGAGCTACAGTATTGAAAAGACTTTGGTATTGGCATAATAACAGAGAAGTCGATCAATGGAATTGAGTAGAAGACCCGGATTTTAACCCACAAACCTATGAACACCTAATCTTTGATAAAGGAGCTAAAAGTATACAATGGAAGAAAGAAAGCATCTTCAACAAATGGTGCTGGCACAACTGGTTGTCAACCTGTAGAAGAATGAAAATAGATCCACATCAATCACCATGCACAAAACTCATGTCCAAATGGATCAAAGACCTCAATATCAGTCTGAACACACTGAACCTGATAGAAGAGAAAGTTGGAAGTACTCTACAACATATGGGCACAGGAGACTACTTCCTACATATAACCACAGCAGCACAGATATTAAAAGCAACATTGAATAAATGAGACCTCCTGAAACTGAGAAGCTTCTGTAAAGCAAAGGACACTGTCACTAAGACAAAAAGGCAACCCACTGACTCGGAGAAGATCTTCACCAACCCCACAGCAGACAAAGGTCTGATCTCCAAAATATATAAAGAACTCAAAAAACTAGACTATAAAATGCTAATTAACCCAATCAAAAAATGGGGCACTGAACTGAACAGAGAATTCTCAACAGAAGAAGTTCAAATGCCCAAAAAACACTTAAGGTCATGTTCAACCTCCTTAGTGATCAGGGAAATTCAAATCAAAACAACTTTGAGATATCATCTTACACCTGTCAGAATGGCTAAATTCAAAACACCAATGATAGCCTTTGCTGGAGAGGATGTGGCGTAAGGGGTACACTCATCCATTGCTGGTGGGAATGCAAACTTGTGCAACCACTATGGAAAGCAGTGTGGCGGTTTCTCAGGAAATTTGGGATCAACCTACCCCAGGTCCCAGAAATACCACTCTTGGGAATATACCCAAGAGATGCCCTATCATACTACAAAATATTTGTTCAACTATGTTCATAGCAGCATTATTTGTAATAGCCAGAACCTGGAAACAACCTAGATGCCCTTCTGTGGAAGAATGGATGAAGAAAGTGTGGAATATATACATATTAGAGTACTACTCAGCGGTAAAATACAATGACTTCTTGAATTTTGCATGCAAATGGATGGAAATAGAAAACACTATCCTGAGTGAGGTAACCCAGACCCAAAAAGATGAACATGGGATGTACTCACTCATAATTGGTTTTTAGCCATAAATATAGGACGTTGAGCCTATAATTTGTGATCCTAGAGAAGCTAAATAAGAAGGTGAACCCAAATAAAAACATATAGTTATCCTCCTGGATATTGGAAGTAGACAAGATTGCTGGGCAAAAATTGGGAACTGGGGGGTGGGGTGGGATGGGGGAAAAGGGAGATGGGGAGAGACAAGTGAGAAGGGGAGGATGGGGAGAACTTGGGGGAATGGGATGATTGGGATAATGGAAGGATGGATATGGGAGCAGGGAAGTATATATCTTAATTAAGGGAGCCATTTTAGGGTTGGCAAGAGCCTTGACTCTAGAGGAGTCCCCAGGGGTCCAGAGAGATGTCCCGAATTAGGTCCTTGGGCAGCTGAGGAGAGAGAGCCTGAAATAACCGATCCTGTAGCCATACTAATGAATATCTTACATATCACCATAGAACCTTCATCTGGCGATGGATGAAGATAGAGACAGAGACCCACACTGGAGCAATGGACTGAGCTCCCTAGGTCCAAATGAGGAGCAGAAGGAGGGAGAACATGAGCAAGGAAGTCAGGACCGCGAGGGGTGCACACACCCACTGAGACAGTGGGGCTGATCTATTGGGAGCTCACCAAGGCCAGCTGGACTGGGACTGAAAAAGCATGGGATAAAACCGCTCTCTCTGAATATGGTGGACAATGAGGGCTGCTGAGAAGTCAAGGACAACGGCACTGGGTTTTGATCCTACTGCATGTATTGGCTTTGTGGGAGCCTAGCCTGTTTGGATGCTCACCTTCCTAGACCTGGATGGAGGGGAGAGGACATTGGACTTCCCACAGGGCAGGAAACCTTGACTGCTTTTTGGACTGGAGAGAGAGAGTAGAGCGTGGGGAGTGAGGGGAGGGGGAGGAAAAAGGCAGGCGGGGAGGAGGCAGAAATTTTTAATAAAAAAATAAAATAAAATAAAACATCATCTGGTAACAGAGCCTATTTGATCTTTGAGAAGTTTATGACTTACTGACAATTTTGATTCTATAGTGGCCCTGCAATTTTCAGTATGAAAAGGATTGTTTTTGGAAAATTTGTGTACTGACTTGGCATGCAGGTGTCTGTTTTCTTTTCTGTTTGAGAATTCATCTCATTGCATTGTAGCCATAAAAATATACTTTACATTTTTATTAACTTTCTGTTTATATAAAGAGCCTTTGTGTTGTTATTTATATAATTTAATTTATTGGATTTAAATAAAGAAGTATATATTTTATCTGAAATTAAGTTTCTCTTTTAAAATCAAATTAAACTGATTTCAAGTATAATTTAATTTAAAATTATAAAATTTCCCATATGTATTTATTTAGTGAATACTTTTTCTATCAACAATAGGAAATTGTGATTCCTTTTTGCTATTTACACTGAAATTACTCTCCAAATCCTTGTTGTCTCGCCTAAAAATGTTTAATTATAAATAAGAAATTATTTGTTATGTTAAATGCCTATACAGACAATTTGACACATGATCTCAGACAGGTAAACATAAAGATCCATTAGTGCACTATGAGGTTTTTGATTTTTTTTTCTTATTGAAATCACAGTAGTGAAGTGATTTGAATTGATTATGGCTTTTACCAGTTTTCTGGATATTAATAAACAAATAATAGGTCACAGGCTAACTAAATTAAAGAAAATTACAAGATAATTCTTTCTTCTGAAAAACATTGAGGCAAATTACGTAACATTTTCTCTATAAATTGATAAAGGTGTCTTGTCATTACTGGGCAATGAATGTGGCAGAGCCATTCAATAAAATTAGCATCTCATACTCATGTTTTTCTGAATAAGAAATATTTTTATTTGTGATTAAAAAGAGGGTCTCAGTAAATATATATTACTATAAATAATTTAACTGAAAAATGAAAGAAGAGAAATAATGTCTAATGACTCTTTTACAAGGAGATAAGCTGTACCAATTAGAAATTTATAAATCATGACTCATTTCCCCTGGACTTGTCCTAAGAAATCAGTACAATAATTTAACCTCTCATGTAGGACATAAAAGCACAAAATGTTGAATTTTCACGTATGGATGTGGTGGGTTCTATACAAGAATGCATTGCAAGCAACTCAGCCCCAAATTTCTGTTTGAAAACCAATTCCTTGGCTGAGTGTAGTTGCATGTGCCTGTAATTTAAAAATTCATTGTCTGAGTATAGTTGCATATCCCTGTAATTTTAGCATTCAGGAGGCTAAATAAGAGGGTGGTGCACTTTCAAGTCTAGTATGAGCTACAAACTGAGTTCCAGGAGAGCTTTGGCTACAGAACCAGACCCTGCTCCCAACAAAATAAAATCAAAGAAAAGAAAGAACAATTCCACAAAAGCCATTTCCTGCCTGCACTTATATGGTATAAAAGAATTTAAAGTAAAATAAATTCATATGGTTTAAAGTTTTTCTGTTCTTTATTAGCAAATATGCTTCTGGTGTTAGATGTGGATCAAAGCACTGGCTATTTCAATAGCATCATTAATGAGATAAATTTTAATTCATGGCCATCTATCATGCGACCAGCAAAATAACTTCTGTTGTGTTTATTGAATTATATGGTACATTAACAACATGATGTCTTGTGAGTTCAACATACAATATGCCACTGAAGTCATGATGGCTGAGGAGTTAGCCCATAATGCTGTCAGGCTCCCCAGCCCATCGGGGTTTGTTTTTGCCATTCCAGTGCTGGCACTGAGTGTAATGTCTCATGCTGGCCTATAGCACAGTGTTCATACTTCCTTTGGGCTTTATTTGTAGAATGAGCCAAATGGGGGCAATTGTGCTTTGCAGTGATTAATGACTCCCTGTAGTACAGCAGGGACCGTATTTCTAAAACTTGTACTGTGTTCACAGCTTAGTGAACAATCACTCTTTCTTTGCTGAGAACAGCAATATGCAGTCTCTATTAAGAAACCATTGTTTTTTAAGCATACTCGTTAAATAAAAATGAAATATGAAATTCATATGATTTTCAATACTTATATATAAGTAATATTTAATTACTAATTTGTAACTCTTCTTTTGACCATCTATATAAATTGTCAGAACATTATTAAACCACTATAGATGTAATTTTTAATTTAAAATTAATATAGTTAAAAATAATGCTGGAAGTTTCCATCATCAATACAAAAATGGAGCATATGTTATTTGTGTCTCATAAAAACAGATTTAATTTAGAAGTATAAGCATTTAGATTTCATTTTGACATCATGTTTCTTTAGCATAGCAAGAATAGAAAATTCCTCTCTAGTGTCTGTGTCCACCCTAGCTGTGGGCCTTTTACCAGGTTTGCATTAACAGTCTTGAATTCTCTTCTGTGGAATCAGCCTTTTAGTTCAATTAGATTGAGATTCACTAGAAACAAAACAATCATTCCATTATTACACCAGTTGTTTTATCAGTCCACCAGTAAGTAAGACTGCAGATGTATTTGCCCTTGCAGATGTCTGCATGGCATCTACTAGTCTATGGATGCTAGTTAACAAGGTGGAAGTTTCCTAGCCAGTATGAGCTTGATTTGTCAGTTTTTACAGCCAAACTCTGTGGTAGCTTCAACAATAAGGTTTGTGGTAGCTTCAACAATAAGGTTTTACCATTGACTCATGGTGGGCAAGCAAAACAGCAGCAGTAGCTAACATTATTTGGATTCCTCTGGACCCCATTACCAATAATTTATACCACAGTCTTCCATATTTGTATTGATTTTTTTAAAAATTTGGGTGATATAACAGTAGGTTTCTATATTACAAACTATACTTAACAGTAGATAATCAATTTCTAGCATAAACCAAATTTCAAAAAACTAGATAACAACAGAACAACACAAGTCATTGAAAAATATACAAAACTGAACGACAGCTCACAATCATAGATAACTCTAACTACAGTTGAACCTGTATCCTCAGAAAATGACCGTAATTATTGAACCACATCTTTATAATAATCATGATAATTTTCAATATTAAATGTTTATTTAAAACTATCATTAAACCAGCTATATAAAGTTATATAACTATGATCAAAGGAATATAACTTCACATTACACCAAAATAATATACATGTTTAGTGTTGCACTATTAATAATAGCTTGGAAACCAATCATATTGATGATCAAAACCAAATAGTGACATATATAATATGGGATTTTATACAGCCATTAAAAAATAAAGTCACCGAATTTCAAAGAAAACAAATGAAACTAGAAACTATTAGTTTAGAAAAACAATACAGACATGGATAGAAAATACTGCATGCTCTCCATTATGTATGAATTATTTAAAATTATAAAATCATTGATAGCCTAGATTATATAAAAATATCAATATCACATTCATTATTGTATATCTCAAAAATGTGTTTATGTGGGTCATGATGGTAGACTGCAGAAGAATCCTTAAAGGAAGAGTGAAAGGTAAAGTGTAAATATGTATGTAACGAAGAGGCATAAGAGAGGAAAATCTCTGGAGAGGAAGGAATCCACCATTGGTGTGGGTAGTCAGTGAAGAGCTCCTATTACAGCAGAGAATTATGATATTTATAAATAAAAATGTCACTATGAAAAATCTATTACTGGGTTTGCTGACTTAAGAATCAATTACAAGGAAATATAATGATTCTGAAAGTCTGCTGCCATGAGTCTAGTTGAAGATTTAGCTTAAATATAAAATTGTTCCTTTTCCTGTATTATTTGTTAAAAGTTAATTCCTTTGGTAATCTAAGTTTTAGGTGGTAAACTTTAATTGTTACATATTCATTACTTGGGACACTAAATAAGATCTGACTAGAATAAATAGAACTAATTTAGTTAACCTAAGAATCATTTAGGGAATATTCCTGGTTTTTCAGTGCTGCAATCCTTCTCACCAGTCAAATGTTTGTGAAAATTAAACCCTAAGGGAAATGCACCAAGAGGGTTGGAGCAAGGAAAGCTTGCAAAATGTTTAAAACAAAATCAGACTGAAGTGTTTCTGGAGAGGAAAAGGAATATATAAGAATGGATGAAAGAGTTCAAAGTATTTAGGAAATGATTTGACATGAAAAGGATCAGTGAGTAAATATATGAAATTAACATAATATCATGACAATTGTTACTGAAAGATAATAAAACTAAAGTGTAAAGGAGTTAAAAAATTGTAATTTTTTTTTAATTTATTTATTTATTGAGGATTTCTGCCTCCTCCCCGCCACCGCCTCCCATTTCCCTCCCCCTCCCCCGATTAAGTCCCTCTCCCTCATCAGCTTGAAGAGCCATCAGGGTTCCCTGACCTGTGGGAAGTCCAAGGACCGCCCACCTCCATCCAGGTTTAGTAAATTGAGCATCCAAACCGCCCAGGCCCCCCCAAAGCCAGAACATGCAGTAAGATCAAAAACCCATTGCCATTGTTCTTGAGTTCTCTGTAGTCCTCATTGTCCTCTATGTTTAGCAAGTCCGGTTTTATCCCATGCTTTTTCAGACTCAGGCCAGCTGGCCTTGGTGAATTCCCGAAAGAACATCCCCATTGTCTCAGTGTGTGGGTGTACCCCTCGCAGTCCTGAGTTCCTTGCTCGTGCTCCCCCTCCTTCTGCTCCTGATTTGGACCTTGAGATTTCTGTCCGGTGCTCCAATTTGGGTCTCTGTCTCTGTCTCCTTTCATCGCCTGATGAAGGTTAATATTCAGGGGGATGCCTATATGTTTGTCTTTGGATTCACCTTCTTATTTAGCTTCTCTAGGATTGCAAATTATAAGCTCACTGTCCTTTAATTATGGCTAGAAACCAAATATGAGTGAGTACATCCCATGTTCCTCTTTTTGGGCATATTCTCATAAGATGCTCCATCATAGTGCTGTAGGAAATTCTTCAATCACTAGACTTTAAGTTACCAGCCCACTTGGGCATGGCCTTTTATACTATGAATGCCGATGTAAAGTGTGTGCTGTTCTCTGATGCAGCTACTGCATTGGGTTGCTGTTCTCTGTTCAAGCAGAAGACTATGATCTCTGAGACTACCCCTAAATAAATAACCATTTATTATACTCAATTCTGAACTAGTGTATGATTTCTTTTTAGCATTCGTATTCATCTGGTGCCTAACATGGGGCTTGAACACATGACCCTGAGATTAAGAGCCTCATGCTCTATGGATAGAGTTAGTCAAGTGGACAGGGGTGGGAGACCTACTGGACCATGGACATTTTGGGTGTTTTAGACTTGTCCACTGAGTAGGTGTGGAGTTGGGATCAGTGTGGTGCTCTTTCTGGAGGTCAAGTATTTGAATGGGGTTTGTGGGGAATATGCTACAAGAATACTTGGTGACAAAATGGGCCAACTGGTTACCAGAGTGGAAGTGATGAGTGTGTCTCCCATCCGGCAGTGAACAAATTTTTGCCATGTTGGATGGGGAATATATCCTCTTTGGATAGATACCTTGTTCAGCCTAGATATAGTAGTCCTCCCTTTCATCTTCCTTTATACTTATTCATATTCCTATTTTTGAATTTATGCAATCGCATCACTTGAAATATATTATTCCAGTTTCTAGCTCTCTTCCATAGCAAAGTGCCATTTTATTTTCCTGATTTTATTATTACTGAAAGTTGCAGGTAATACCTAAATATAGGAATCTAGGAATCTTAGATAGAGAGAAAAACTACCCTGCCAGATTACTTAACAGGTTCTCTGAATCTAATTTCTGAATATCAGTCTACAGTAGTAAGAGTTTGTCCAGTTAAATCAGCTATTTAACCAGCAATTTCTTATTCTTTCTTCATCCAACTTATGGCAAAAGCAGCCAATGGACTAAGATGCATATTCACGTTTCTTTTCATCAGTGTCACTTCAAGTACTGTGCCGATAGAAATGCATGGTTTAGGAGATATTTTATTATAGCTACTCTAACTTCTCTTACTTAGACTTCCACGCTTACTGTTGAATTTGCAACCCTCAAAGATTCTATTTCTCTTTCCCTTTAGTAAAATACTCTTCTCTCAAAATTTCTTTCTAGTAGTACTGAACTTTATGAATATTATAACTTTCTTGAGTTTTATTATGTCTTCTGATAATCATCTGTTTATTCATAGATTTTTTAGAAGCTATTAATTGAATATAGTCTGTCATATACTTCAAAAACATGTCCTCTCAGGCACATGGAATTAGGAACTTCTTAACAATTAAACCAAATCAAAATTAATGTCATTGCAATGTCCCATCTAAATTTAATTAATTTGTGACATTTCTGATAAGGTTGCTAGAGTGATTTTTACTCTCTGTTTGAAACTCTGGAAAACTTTCTGTTGTCCACCTAGGGCTTGCTACCTATATCACAAAATTGTGGACAAAATTTATAAAAAAGAGAAAATTATGGTTGGAGATATTCTGCAAATAAATGAAAAAATCCTCTTTGATAATATGGTAAAATTGAATATTACTATCCAAAAAACCACAGTATGTAGTGATGAATTAATTTTGATCCTAGGCATACAGTTCTGGTTTGCTCCTAGCAAATCTATTAGGGAATTACACTGCATTAAAAGATTAAATAGTATCCCCATTTAATCTTTTCATTTGAATCAGAATGTACACTCTGAAACGTGCAATGCTGTTTTATCATTAAAGCTCTTAATAAAGGAAGACTAGTGGAGAACTACTCTAGACTGAATAATGGATAACTACTTCAAAACTAGTGTAATTATCATATTGAATGTTGGAATGACAGTGTAATATTTCAAAATTCAAGGGCATTAGATGTTAGCAACTTTGCTCCATTTTACTTTTTATTGTATGGGGATTCTAGATAATGCAGTTTGACAGTAAATGCAAAGAAGACAGAAAGAAATGTAATTATGCTATAACATGGGGCAATTAATTTTTGTCTTAATTAATAAACAGTTTGTTATTATCATTATAGTGGGTAGTTTGTACTGATAATTCTCAAATAAGCCTTATCTCCCAGCCTCACAATATACTTTACTGTTTATCTTCCTTTATTATTGTAGCAAACTACAACAGATAAGTAAATGTTATACCTCATTAACAAACTCTTACTTTTAATTTACATTTGCATCGACAATTTGAGTTATAAAGTTGTGTAACTTTTGGTAAACACAGGGGGTCTTCCCTTTTTAACACAAGAATAAGAACACTAGCATACTATTCTAAAATCCCTGAAGTATTTCACCTATTAACCCTTGTTCCACTACCCACCCACTATCAGATGACAGATCACATTTTTATAATCAATTATTTTTTATATTTATAGAAATTTGTATAATAAGAACCAAATACTATATTCTCTGATGAGCTTTTTTAAAACATGTAGCATTAATTTGTTTCTTTATGGCTTTGTAATGAATTTTAAATGTTTAATTATATGCAGCTCTTGCATAAATATGATTACCTTCTATCTTGATCTTTTAAGGCTATTTTGTTGCCTTTTGTAGTTACACTATTATGAATAATACTTATAAGCATTTACGTGCATGAGCTTATGCGTTGCAATACATTTACAAGTCATTTATGTAAATAAAAATGACATGAATGGTAGCCTATATACCAAATTATGTTACTAAGAGACAGAATCATTTTGTATTCTAACACTAATGAATGACATCTTGCTTCTACTCAATCCCTAAATTATTTAGTGTTGTCAGTGTTCAGGATTTTCACTATATTCACATATATATTATGTATCACTTAATTATTCTGGTACACATATTTCATTCATTGCTGCTCTTCCCTGGCAAAATATTAGGGGAATTTTATGTAAGTGTGATGCTTATTTTTATCTATTATAGACTTGTCTCTTTGACAGCTAAAAAAAAAAATCATGGGAAGCTTGAAAAATATAGTATCTGAGTTAAAATATATAACTGAAAAAATCAACTTAACCACTACTCAAAATTATTAATAGCTTTATCCATGAAAATATCAATGGTTCCAAAATATTAATCATGAAAGAATAGTCTCATTTCATTGAAGGAACAATGGTTTCAGCAAATTAGACAGTAAGGCAAAAAGATTCTATCCACATTATCCATGTCTTAGCATTTACAGTATAAAATAATAAGTATACAAATGCAAATAAAGAAAATGAAAGATTCTACCAAAAGAAATTTCTGTGCCTGAAATGGAAAAGATACCTATCTAAAATTTATGGCTGTGATTCATATCTTTTGAAAACCTTATTGATAAGAGTAACATATACAAAATTTTGATGGTGAATGATTAATTAAATAGTAAAATGATCCTGGAAAAGCATTACAGAAAGCAATCAAAGAAAAGATTTCTAAAGGATGCAGTTTTCTGTAGCCAGATATCTCAGAAAAAGTACAATTGTTGATAACCTAAATAAAAAGATAATTTGGGAATGTGGTATAGATATAAGAGTAAATTATGTTCCTTAGTATTAAGTATGCAATTAATGTTACATATTTCTTTAATATTATGCCATTGCATTTTGTTTTACAATAAATATAGTGGTAAACTTTGTCAACTGGAAATTAAATCAGTACAATATATTTTATATAAGTGCAAATTCTGTGGAAGATACATATTTGTCTGTTTGAACATTTGAGACAATTTCCTGAGATTTACATCTAAATATCCATTTTCCTAAAATACAATAAAACATTGTTTAGTCTGTGAAATTAGAAAATATGACCTAATTAAATGTATATTTTGAACTAGTCATAAAAGGTTGAAAAAACGGCCCTGTTCCTTTGTTAATTTGAATATATGGAAATTATTATAGGAAACTGAATTTCTAAATTATTTCTTTAAAACTTTTAGATTAGATCTCACAGAATTGTTTCAGGAGTTATTTATGAATACTAGACATGAACAATTCTGAGATGACATCCTTCATATAAAAAAAAAACTACTAAGTATTAGTTGATTTGCCCCTTAACAAATGATAAAACTTGGTGATTTCAATGATAGGGAGTCAATGATCAGTTAGGAAAGGGGTCCAAGGAGATTGCTTCATGCTCTTGAGGATCAGTGCATGATTAGTGTTAACTGGGGAAAGTAGAGATATTTCCCTTAGCTCTTTACCACTAGTAAGTTGTCCATGCTATTATAAATAAACAATTCTAATGACATGCACTGAGAAACACACACACACACATAACAATATAAATCTATACAAAGACAGACATGAAACAAAGAGACAAAGTAGTTGTCAAGAGGAAGTAGTCAGCAATACTAACAGAGAGACAAGAATTATCTATGTGGATATGACTGAAAATATACAAATATGAAAATAACACAATAAAACCTATTGTGTAAATTCATTATAGAATAAGAAAAAGTGATATGGCTTCTTTAGAAAACTTTAATTATTAACTGCAGCCGTAAGCAATCGAATCACCCTAAGTTGCATGGGATCCATTAACATGAAAGAAGCAAGTCATTGACATGATATGTACATGAGAACAGAGAAGCATACCTTAAAGAGAATCACATATACATGATAAACACTTGATGGAATAACATGTTTATGTGCAAAAAATTTCATGTTTCTGTAAAATTCCTTCCTACATATGTTTTACCAATCAATTTATAGATTGACAGCTTTAATGAATATCTTCATGATTTTCCATTTGAAGGCTATTTCCAGAGGGAAAACATCAAGGCATTTATAAAATTAGATAGCGCATTTATTCCATGAAAAGTCTTTTTATAAATGTGAACTCTACAGTGGAAACTCATTAGCTTAATTATTCAATATAGATAATGTTCAATTTGAAAACATGAGGCCTTTGATCCTTAACCTTTCCAATCTCTGTTGTAACTAGCACAGCATTTTAGAGTCTATTAAATCTTTGCTACTTGGATTCTTTCTTAATTTTACTTTGGATGGTATGTATAATAGAAAATAGAAGAACAAACATTCAGACAGAAATGTTAAAACAATTTTATTGCATTTAATGATGCAAAAGTTTAGTCAGGCAAGTATACTTTTCATTTGATAGAACTAAGTTTCAAATTTAGATTTCTTATAATTATTCTTATAGACCATGTAAGACCCTTCGAAATCACTAATATTCTTCTAAGAGTTGAAAAAATATATGATTTTGTCATGAGATGCAGAGAAAGATAATATATACACAGGATAGACTATATGTACTAACTGAGACAATCATGACCTTATCACATCATAAAAGAGACTTTTAGAGTTGTCACTTGGCTTCCAGCTTCCTCCTCCTTTGTAGTTATGAAGACAGCCTTACCACTCACTTCCCTTCTCTCTTAAATTTTGGAGTATCATTTCAACACATTTATAGTATTTCTCTTAGAAATGTAAATATTTTAAAAGAAACTTCCAGTTATTTTACAATCCTAAAAACCAATCATATTGATGCAAGCCTGTAATTCAGAATCTGTGAGACAGAAGCAGTAGACTCTCTTCTATATATTCTAGACAAGCATGGTATGCCTAAAGCAATAAGTTGTCAAGTTGACAGAAATGACCACGAAACCCTCAGTCCTGCACAAAGAATTCCTGTACACTGAGGAATATTGAGAAAGCAAGAAAATAGTCTTTGCCATGGAGGAGTACACTGACTGGTTGGCCAATTACAAATGGTCAACAGTAAAATGCACATGCAAGCAAGAATATTCATATTGACCAGTGATGCCATCCCTGGGCTGGTTGTTATAAGTTCTATCAGAAAGCAAGCTAGGCGAGTCAGGAGGACAAAGAAAATAGGTATCAATTCTCCATGACCTCTGCATCATTTCCTACCTCCCTTTCCTTTCCTACTTAAGTACCTTTCATGACTTCATTTGGTGATGTCTGTGATGTAGGAGTTAACGTTAAATAAACCCTTTACTTTTTAACTTGCTTTTCATCATTGTGTTTCACCACAGCAATAGTAAACCTAATAATAAATGTGTGTATATGTGTATATATGTGTGTGTGTGTGTAACAACAATTAATGAAAAAAGAGGCTATGAGTTTCAGAAAAAACAAAGAGAATTAAAATGAAGGGTTTTAAGGGAGAAAGAGAAAGGAGAAATGATGTAGTTATATTATATTTTCAAAAATAAAAGAAATAATAAATTGAACAGCAAAGCCATAAAACGATTGTATTTTATACTGATAAATAATGGATCTGTATATCATGTATTATGTATCTATCATAATAGTCTAATACATTTATAAAGAATATAATCTAATCAGAGAAATAAATATTTCTATATCCTCAAAATTTATCACAGGAGAAATCTTTCTCAATGATGAGATATAATATGACATTATTTTAAAGCATATCATACTATGGTGTATTTGCCAAAAGCTTGAAAGCATACACTTAGATATAAGAAACACACATTAAAGTTACCATCTAATGAAATGAAAACAGGTTTTTTCATCTACAAAAAGGGGTTTTACCTATGCTAAACTATCCTCTATTGTGGTGTACTGCATTTCATTTTGCTTAATTCATCCTTAAAATGAGAAACGAAGTACCAGATGCTTTTTAGTAGAGTCGCATAAGGAGATTGTTTTGCATTTATTAGGAGAGCACAGACATAAAATGTCAAGCTTTGAAGAAACTGCTGGAAGTCCTGCATGTGAACACATGTGAGAGATGCCACAGCTTCCTCTAAAGTTCTGTAGTATTTTAACAGGTACTGGTGAAGAACTCTGTTTCTTCCTTTTTAACATATATCAAGATTACTAGAAGGAGTGAAATTAACTCCTAAGGTCCATTTATTTTTGAGTAACCAAGTGAGAAATGTTAGCATCTACAAGAAAATATTTGAGAATGTAACAATACTAAAATAGAAATGTGAAAATAAAAAAAATGAGTGTCAAGAACTCTACATGAAATTTTACACAAAGCTTAATATCTTTCAAAAAAACAGTACAATGAATTAAACTATACCTGTAATATTAAATTTGGAGCATCACTCCCAATCCCTGGACTGGGAGTTGTGTTGGTCCAGACTCCAACTCCCAGCCTGCCAAGCACTGACTCCTCCCCAGAGGAGGGTCAGGATCTCTCCAACAGGGTATTTATGCAGCTGCTCAGAGAAGGTTTTGAGTTTTGGGTGTCCTTTCCATCTCTTTCCCCTACCCTCCCTGGGAGTGTGGAAGTCATTAAATGTGGGTATTTTTTGATCCGGTCTAATTTGGTTTGATTGGAGTTCTTTGCGGCGGAAAGGCTAATTAGGAAATATTTCTAACGTCTTTGGGGTTCCACCAAGATGGGTCTGTTTATTTCCCACGGGCACAGCGCTGTTGAAAAAATGCCCATCCCCCAAGCTCTCCACCAGACCAAATCGGCTTAGGACTCAGTGAGTTCCCCTTCTTTTGCTCTATGCAGCGTGGCCCATTCACTTTTTGGGCTTTTATCGAAGCCGCAGCCCACACCGGAAGTCTGATACACCTGGCAAAAGCCAGGTTTTGCTGAGATGGGACTTGGGGTTGGGGAGATATCCCTCACTCAGTTCTCATGCATCTCTGTTTTGACTCAAGGGCCGGATTCTGTGGTTGCATTGGGACAGACTTGAATCCCATTAAGCATAGACTTTTAAAATGGGTCCTTACAATTCCAAACCAATTACTCAGATGCCCTTGAGGGACCTTTTACAAAAAAAATCCTTTTAAATTGGGGCTATCTAATGTTTGTAATCCATGGTTTCTGGATGTGCTCTCTTCCCCCACTTCCAATTCTTTTTCTCCACTGATTCATAGCCTACCATTTGTCCCACCCCCCCACATCTGTTTCTCCATAGCCTGCACCCCAAGGTGTGGCTGACTGCCGTCCCATTCCAGATTTGGGCATCTAAACTGAACTCCTTTACATTGGCTGAGGAAAATGAAGGCCATCACTGTTCTTTCCAAATGGTGCTCACCCATCAGCTGTTTACTATGCACCCTGGCTTCTGCCACCTAGGTTGGGTTCACTCTGGGCCCCTTCCCCCTCTAGCTGTTTGCTATTTATCTCACACTGGAACTCTCTACATGGATACTTACCCCTCTCCCCCGTTCTTTCACTTTCAAGCTGTATGGATATTTTGTCCTACGTTTTTGTTCCCTTTTGTAGTATCTGCTGGTCTGGTTCTTAATGGGATCACCTCTGTGCTTTTCTGGCTTCTGCCACCTGCCTACCCCAAAATTTTGTGTTGGTCAGCTGATAATGTGGCCACAATATGACTGTGTTACTTTATAAATGTTTCTGTGTGCATGTGTGCTCATTTTAAGATTCTTTGACTTATTAACTTATTCCTTTTAATCTTCTTACATTTACTAGCATTGGTAAATTGTAACTAATTGGATAAAATATACATGTAAATTTAGCTTATATGCCCAGTTTAAATAACAGGTAATGGTACCTAGTTCTCAAATGCCCTTACAGATCTGAGAGTATGGCATTTTTACAAAAGAGCTTCTAACACAAACCTGTCAACTTTTGTAGCCCCCTTTAGGTCCTCCAGGGAGACAGAAAACCTTCTATCTCCAGGCCTTGCTTTTGAGTTTGGCATAGGCATTCACACAGCAAAAAGTGGTTTTTACCTCTTCAGCTTCCTGAATGCTTCTTCACTCAGGGAATTAGTCATCTCAGCCTGCCAAAACAGGTAGACTAAACTCCTCCCCCACCCCCAGAAAAAAATCTTTGGGCCTCTTTTACTAAACAATTAATGGCAAGCACTGCTTCTAAGACTGGTGTACTCCAAGGACAAAGAAGAGGATTTATAGATATCTTACATATATTAAAGTATCATATATATATAATACTATATATATATATGACAAAGAAGTCTAGACAACTTTTTCCAATGGATCAATATATTAATTTTAATTAATGATTATTGTCCTTCATTTATTGAAGTAAAAGCCAAATATCAACAAACTGAAGCTTTTGGACTATTTCCATGATACTCTGAAGTCACCTAACAAACAATCTTATACCAATGCTTCTATTTTTCACTTAGAAAGAAACAAATCTTTAATTTCTCCATGCCACACCATGTTTACTCTGTCACATACACTAAATATTTTCTGAAATTGATTATTTTACTTGTCATTGAAAATCATAATTTGTTGGAGGAGGCTGCTTGATGGTTTCCAGCTGCTTAGCCCCAAAAATAATCACACAAAACTATATTAACTAGATCACTGCTTGGCCCATTAGCTCTAGATTCTTATTTGATAAATTTGATAACTCTTACATCTTAATTTAATCCATATCCATTATTTTATATTTTACCATGAGGCTTGTGGCCTACTGTCAAGGTTTCAGCATGGCAGAAGCTATATGGCTTCTCTCCAACCCTGCCTCCTTTCTCCCAGCATTCAGTTTAGTTTTCCCTACCTATCTCTATTTCCTGCACAGGAAAAAACAGTTTCTTTATTAACCAATTCACAGAATACCGAGGGGAATCCCACATCAATAATTATCCTCTGTCAATACAAATTTGAACTCACTGTTTCTCTCCTTTCATTGAATTTTGTGTTTTACCTAAAAAGGTAAATCTTATGTAACTTTTTGTCTTTATTTTCACAGAACCACTTTTTTTTGGATGCTAGCATCATTTCAAAATTCATTATTTCACAAAATTTTCTTATTTTTTCCAAGATTATATTAATCTAAATATAGCAAATATAATTCATTTGTACTCATTGTTATGTATTGTATGTCTCTTCTCCACTGAAAAGAAGTTGTTATGAAACTGGGTAAATTTATTTGTATTATATGCTAATGAGATGATAGGAAATGCTCACAAGCTCTATTATTACAGGTTCAAACTAATTTCATCATATGTAACATAGAGGCCTTTTAACCTGGTCATCTGGGGAGTATTAAATCATATCTTGTTTCTTAGATCATATGGGCATAGAGTATTTGAAAAGAAATCAAAGAAAATAGAATTGATTAAATGCTTTTATAAAAAGAACCAAGGCACAAAATTAAACTGACCAGAATTGTTTATCATGGGTGTGAACTTGTGACTTAAAATCAATGCTGGAGCCAAAGAAAGAAATGAGAGCAGGATAAAATGGTATTTTACATCTAAAGACATGTTTCAGTGCTATTCAGTGGAGCTGAAATCAGTATTGTTAGATTATTTAAGTTGCAACCAAGTATAAAGAAACATAATTAAACTTCAACAGAAACAAAACCCTTTACTTACTAAATATAAATGGGTGACAACTCCTTACTGCTCAGTACAAGCTCCTCCACCTTCCCTTTGTAGAAAACTTGCTACCACAAAGACAGCAAGCAGTACAATTAGCAGAAGACTGAGTCATTCGTATCATTGATTGAATATACACTTCAGAACAGGCATTACTACCAATGCAAAAGATTCTAGGAAGCTGTGGGCATATTGTATGACTTTCATAAAATTCACACAATTTGGATGATTGAAACTAACACAAAAAGTGAATCGTTTTATTTTTGATCAGCAAGCACTCACTTTTTGTAAAATCTAATTCTTTCTCCCACTTATATTATTATATTTTAATTTCAAATTCTTGGAAAGAAAAATACGGGCTGACCCTGCCATTTTCCTATTCCTTTACTCTGTCATGTGATTTCCTCTTCAGTGGTCCTCAACCTTCCTGTTACTGTGACTCTTTAACACAGTTCTTCATAATGGGACGACTTCACCCATAAAATTATCTTTATTGCCACCTTGTAGCTGTAATGTCGGTATCTTTATTAATCATAATACCCAATCTGAGTTTTCTGATGATCTTAAGTAAACCCTGTGTAATGTAGTCAAACTGGCATCAATGTTTGTCAATATATATTGCTCCTAAATTTAAAAAATTTATTAAATAAAAATTGTATCAATCCCTGCTTTCCATGTATTCCCTGCACATTTTGATGTGTTCCCACTTTTAATCGCTACAATACCACCCCCAACTCTCAAAGTGGTGGCTTTTTAAAAATCAGTATTGCTATAAACACACAAACACATATAATACTGGATATGTTTGGTGCTTGTGTGTTGCGTGTTTATGATTTCATACAGTTATGATTTCATTTTCTTCAATTAGGGCCTCATTTTGGAAAGAGACTAATTTTTCCTATTTAGTTATTTGTCTAGGTGTTGGACCTCATGAGATTTTCCTCTAAAGTAAGAGTATCGTTTTATGGGTCATTGATCAAGTTCTGTTTAGGAAGCCATATTATTGACATATTGTGTGTGTTGCTTCCCTGACAGTTCTAGGAGACCTAGTATTACTGTAAATTCCTGATCCTCTGGCTCTTATAATCTTTTGGCTTACTTTCACATAATGGTCCCTGAATCTTAGGTGCAAAAGTTATATTGTAGATATATCCACTGGCGCTGGCCACCTCATTGTCATTTGATCTCTGTATTATGACTAATTGTGGTGTTCTGTAATAATCTTAATTTTCTGCAAAGGAAAAAAGTTTATTTATGGATTAGTAAAAGCAACACTTACCTGTTGGTGTAAGAATGCATTTTATAATGTAGTTAGGAATTATGCTGATTTAATGAAATGACAGTACTAGGTTCTGCTCTAAGGTACATAACTTCACTAGCCTAACAGAGTTGGGGCTATTTACATTACTAGTAATGATTTTCTTTCTGTTGAGTGAGCTATAACTTAAGTTACACTACTGTTGGATACCACTAAGATGAGTGCCACTAATGAACCTTTAGAGATTTTTTTTGTCATGCTGGTCACTGTTGTGGATTATGGGCATCAAAGTCATGTACACTACTGACAGTTCCCTTCTTGGTAGATATCATAGCAGCTTCCATTACAATGTATATTAAATGGTGAAAAAACTTTCAAGTACAATTCAGCAAGAAATTTATAAGGATTGCATCCAAATTGCCTTCAAAACAGAAACTTCTTTTCAACTTTTGAGAGATTTCAAAGGACAAGAACAAAAGCCTCTACTATTTTAGGAGGTACAACTAAAAGCTAATGATGACCAAGATACTTACCACGGCAAAAATGTTTAATGTTTAATTTAATAAACTCAGCATTCAAATCTCTAAATTGAGACTTACTTTAACATGTTGAAACAAGAAATACAAGCAGTTTTCATAGAACTCAAAGGACACAATGTTGAGATAGTTCCCATCACATCCTTAATAGATTTATACTAAAGAGAAGTAATGAATGTAAGGTCGAGTAGAAAAGACCTACCAGCTTTTTCATAATACTGCTGGGTTATCATTTGAGTTGCCTTGTCAGGGAACAGAAATAATACCTGGGTACATTCTGATTCTGTTCTGGAAGGAGATACTAACTCGGTTTGCATTTATTTCCTTTGAATTTGCATTTGATATCTTTTAATTTCTTCTAAACTCCTTAGAAACTCACATTCAAGGCCTTGGAAATTTTTGCAGAATTTCCAAACCTGATTTACATTGAATTGTCAAATTCCTGATTTTATTTTAGCAATTAAAAAAGACACAGCATATGCATTAAGCTTTAGGAGCTGTGCTTCAATAGTATTTCCTGAAAACCATTGTGAACTTTATTACCCACTGATTATAATGCCAGGTATATAACAGAATCCACACTCAGAACTACTTTCATGCTATGCTTTCCTCTTTGGACTTATTTTGTGCTATTTTGAGACCAGCTCTGTGTGCTGTGATCTAAAGCTTCCTAGGAGATCTACTGAGAGAGCTGAGAGTGTTTAGGAGGCACTGGCTCAATACTTTAAAGGTCTTGACAGAGCTTCACAATTCTGTGTTTTTATGACCCACACTCTGAGGTTATATATCATTAGGTAGTATTATACTGGCTTAGGGTAAGACACAGTGCTCTTTTCTGACCAAGCAAACCCAGACGCGTCTTGAAAACTGTTTGTTTTCTTTTCCTTTTAGTATTCTGTGGCATTCAATTAAAAGAATTTAACTAAGTGATTAGACAGAGTAACTATTTTTCCAAACTCATAACATGTTTTATTTTGTATTTTGGCTTGGAGGAAACCAAATACATATTAAGCATTCATGTATATATAGTCCATGTTGTTAGTTTACCTTGAACACAACTGAAATCATATCATGCAAATCTCTGCTAGCAAATGTTATTATTATTGTTGTGGTTGCTTTTGTTATTATTATTACTATTATATAATATTATTATAGCCAGGATTCCTGTATTAGATTATTGTTGTGAGTATTGAAATATATTGTACAATTTGAACTACAAAGTTCTATAAAAAGAAATATTTATTTACTCCCCAATTGAGCAGAACAGAAATATTTCCAGTGCTTGCCAACCAGGTCCTATTATAGGTTGACTTACTCATCTCATCCTGGAAGCCAGGTGACAGGTGAATTTTACCTCTGTCTTCCATACTACTGTTACATGGACATACATTGTCTCCCAGAGACATAGGTTTTAAGGTAGAAGTAAATCCTCTATTTTTAGGAACTTGACTTTTACATTGTCTGAACAAGCCAAATGCCTGAAGTTGGATTATTCAGATTTAAAACATAGAAAAGAAACTACTGCTCTCGAGTTACATAGGTATATGGCGAAGAACATGGTTAAAGATAAAATATAATGAGAATCTAATTCAGAGAAATTTCACATTTTCCCAATAAAAAGCTAGGATATCTCAAGGTCTTTATGATTTATCTACAAATGTAATGTTTTAGATGATCATTATTCACTCTAATTCTGAATTTACAATTTGGGTCCACACAGTTTCTTAAAATTATACACCAAGATCTAGCCATACGACATTTCTTTAGTATTTATCACTTGTATTTTCAAAATTGTTCAGTTCTGTATGTGAGAAGGTAATGAACACGTTGGTAAATACCCACAGATAACAAGCTTCATATTATATGAGAAAACCCTATGGATAAAGTATAGGGAGAAAGGACCAGACATAATGAAACAGAATTTCTTGTGATTATAATTATAGAAGGACATCAATGGTCAAGTAGTAAGTGCAAACTGACTTGGCATTTGCATTATATTAAGAACAGTATATCATTATAAGTTAAGAGGCTCTTAAACTAATCAGCAAGTAATTTTTGTTGCTTAGATAGCTATCATTTTATGCAAATTTTTCATTATTATCAAAATTATGTAATAAACACTACAATAGAAATTCCATGCATAGAGAAATGAAGATTTACCATTTTTCTCAGAGTGAATTAACTGAGCAATGTAATAATGATAATAAAAAAATCTGTAAGATTCCTAATTTGTTGAAAGTTGCATAGCGATCAAGAATTTGTAAAAAGCATTTCTCTGATGGCTAAAGATGTTGAATATTTCCTTGAGTGTCTGTCAGCCATTTTAGAGAACTCCGTAGAGATTTCTCTGTTTAGGTCAGTCCTCTGTCAAATGTATGACAAGTACTTTAAATCCTTGAATAAAGAAATTGAAAAAAAAAAAACAGAAATGGAAAGATCTTCCATGATCTTGAGTAGGTAGAATTAATATAGTAAAAATGGCAATTTTACCAAAAGCATTCTATAGATTCTATACAATGCCCATCAAAATTTCAGCAAAATTCTTCACAGAACTTGAAAGAATAGTACTCAGCTTCATATGGAAAAGCAAATAACCCAGGATAACCAAAACAATCCTGTACATAAAGGAACTTCAGGAGGCATCACAATCCCTGACTTCAAATTCTACTACAGAGCTAAAGTTCTGAAAACAGCCTGATATTGGCATAAAAACAGAAAGGAGGATCAATGGAATCAAATTGAAGAATCCGCTATTAATCCACAGACACCTATGAACAGCTAATTTTTGACAAAGAAGCAAATAGTATAAACTGGAAAAAAAGCATGTTCAACAAATATTGCTGGAATAATTGGATATCAGCATGTGGAAGAATGAAAATAGACCCATATCTACCACCATGTACACAATTCAAGTCCAAATGCATCAAAGACCTCAACATAAAGTCAACCACACTGAATCTCATAGAAGAGAAAGTGGGAAGTACACCTGAATGCATTGGCACAGAATACTACTTCCTAAGTTTAATCCCAGTGGCACAGAACTGAGAGAAACAATTAATCAATGAGATCTCATGAACTTAAAAGCTTCTGTAAAACAAAGGACACAGTCAACAAGACAAAACAGCAGCTTACAGAATGGGAAAAGGTCTTCTTATCATTCTGAAATGCATTATAATATTAACATACTCAAGTAAAGATGTAATCTGTCAAAACTATAATATTATAATAATACTAAGTTAAATAAATCAAATAATATAGCATATAAAAAACTTTACATCTTTGACAAATGGTGCTGGCATAACTGGATATCAACATGTAGAAGAATGAAAATAGATCCATATCTATCACCATGCACAAAACTCAAGTGCAAATAGATTAAAGACCTCAATATAAATCGGACCACACTGAACCTATAGAAGAGAAAGTAGGAAGTAGTCTGCAACACATGGGCACAGGAGACCACTTCCTACTTATAACTCCAGTAGCAAAGACAATAAAGGCAAAAATGAATAATTGGGACCTGATGAAACTGAGAAGCTTCTGTAATGCAAAGGACACTGTCATTAAGACAAAAAGGCAACCTACTGAATGGGAGAAGATCTTCACCAACCTTGCATCAGACAGAGGTCTGATCTCCAAAATATATAAAGAACTCAAGAAACCAGACAATAAAACTCTAATTAACCCAATTTAAAAATGAGGTACTGAACTGAACAGAGAATTCTCAACAGAAGAAATTCAAATGGCCAAAAGACAATTAAGGCCATGCTCAACCTCCTTAGCGATCAGGGAAATGCAAGTCAAAACAACTTTGAGATACCATCTTACACTTGTCAGAATGGCTAAAATCAAAAACACCAATGATAGCCTATGCTGTAAAGGTTGTGGAGTAAGAAGAACACTCATCCATTGTTGGTGGGAATGCAAACTCGTGCAACCAATTTGGAAATCAACGAGGCAGTTTCTCAAGAAACTGGGAGTCAACCTACCTCAGGATCCAGCAATTCCACTCTTGGGAATATACCCAAGAGATGCCCAATCATACTACAAAAACATTTGTTCAGCTATATTCATAGCAGCACTATTTGTAATAGCCAGAACCTGAAAACAACCTAGGTTGTTCCATAGAAGAATGGATAAAGAAGGTGTGGCATATATACACTTTAGAGTTCTACTCAGCGGGGGGGAAAAATGACATCTTGAATTTTACATGCAAATGCAAATGGATGAAAATGGAAAACACTTTACTGAGTGAGATAACCCAGACCAAAAAAGAGGAATATGGTATGTATTCACTCATAAGTGGATTCTAGCCATAAACAAAGGACATTGAGCCTATAGTTTGTGATCCTAGAGAAGCGAAATAAGAAGGTGAACCAAAAGAAATACATATAGTTATCCTCCTGGATATTGGAAATAGACAAGATCGCAGGGCAAAAGTTGGAAGCAGTGTGGTGGGGGTAGGTTGGAGGGAAGGGAAGATGGGGAGAGAGAAGAGAGAAGGGGAGGATTGGGGAGAGCTTGGGGGAATGGGATAATTGAGATGGAGGAAGGGTGGATATGGGAGCAGCCAAGAAGATATCTTAACTAATGGAGCCATTTTAGGGTTGGCAAGATACTTAGCTCTAGAGGGGTTCCCAGGTGTCCAAGGGGATTTTTCCAACCAGGTCCGTGGGCAGCAGAGGAGAAGGTGCCTGAACTGGCCTTCTCCATAGACACACTGATGAATATCTTACGTATCACCATAGAACCTTCATCTGGCGATGGATGGAGTTAGAGACAGAGACCCACATTGGAGCACTTGACTGAGTTCCCAAGACCCAGAAGAATAGAAGGAGGGAGAACGTGAGCAAGGAAGTCAGGACCGTGACGGGTACGTCCACCCACGGAGATGTTGGGACTGATGTAATGGGAGCTCATCAAGTTAAATCTTACTCATACAGAATATTCTAGGTTATTTTTCTTTGCTAATTCATAGATATATTTGATTTCATAAACACACATCTGAAAACCAGAACCAGGTACGAATACTGGAGTAGAGCTGAGTAGAAGTTCCAGAGAAAACAGAAAGGTGATCACAGCCGTATTAATGGTTATGCTATTTTCATTTTTATTGCTATTTTGATTAACATACAGTATATAGGCTTATTTTTGAAGTATAGCAATGTAATCCAATGCAATATACAATGCTCAAAACTTCCATCTTCACAATTAGTATCAATTGTTTTCCTTTATAAAAAAATTAGTGAGGACATATAGTTTTCAAAGTTCTATAATAGAACATATATTTAATCATATTCAACATAACTATAGAATTTGTCCTCTAATGTTTTAAGTTTTGCTTACCCAATTTCTTCATAATTTTTGAAAGTCTGTTACTGAGTGAAGCCACATTCACTATCCAAAAAAACTTAGATTAATCTTCTTTTATCCCAAATTCTTTGTGCATTTCTTATTCAAGATTACTTATTAAAATGCTAAATAAGATCAGCTTTATCATCTTAATAGGAAGTGGTATAACTAATCACAAACAGTAGGCAATCCATAAATCATTTATGGTTGATTTTGGAATTATTATGCAAATCACATTCTACAGCTAAATTATCATTCTAATACAATTTGCATAGGGTGATATTTAAATTAGTTGCACTCCCCAGCCATTCACAAATTAAGGTAGAATGAATCAGCACAAATACACTCTTGCTGAGACAAATCTATCTTGGAAAACAAAATTAACTGTGAAATTGCAGAACAATAGATAATTCAGGAACATTAGCTCAGAGAAAATTCCCTTATCAATTACTATATAAGAAAAAAGTTTAAACAGAAGTTTATCATGCTTCATATTTAATGGGAGACCACCATCTCATTCTATCCTACCGGCCTATTCACTTCAATATGTCTGCAAATGTGTGTGTCATAACTGTATGTTATGATCAGAATTCAGGAAGATGGAATAAGAGCCAAGCATTAAGTTCTGTATCCATCAGAAAATAAAAGAAACAGAAAATTGCAAGAAAAAATTAAGACACCATTTTTAAATTCAATTTAATATTTGTCTTTTTTTCTATACTCTGGTAAATTCTCAAATTTAAACATTGGCATTGTTCTTTAAAGGCTTAGACTGTTCATGTTCAACTTTTTCTAAACTGTAACTTCTCAATGCAATCTTTGTTACCTTAAACTATAAAACAAATTATCAAAATATGAAGAAGAAAAAAAAAGCAAAGAGAAACAAATTTGACTTTGTGTTTCCTCTGCTGTGACTTTTGCCTCATCATTTTTCATCCTGTTCAAATACTTTCCCTGAATTGCTTTGTTTGTAATGTAATTCTTATTTCTCCCACACTCACTTCCAAAATTTTGAGGGACAGATTTATGATTTATTCACCCCATGACAGTCATCAAGGACAAAGTAATTACAAGTGAACACATAATTGGTAAATGTTTATTACTGAATGGATTACTCCCTTGCCAAATAAACAACATTTATTACCTATAAGAGAAGTCAAATATGAAATACTTTATATGAATATTCCCATATAAATACAGATATATATATATATAAATTTCTCTCTTGCTAAATTTTCTAGTTTAACTATTTAAAAAAATAAATGTTATTCAGTAACTGTGTCTTCCTACATTATAAGTAAATATAAAAATATATTGGTATTTTATATCATACATACAGTGATCAGAATATTATAATTAAAAGTATCTATTATTCTTCACTATAAGATACAGGAAAGGGAATGTTACTCATTCTCTATAAAACATAAAGTGAAATGGAAAACTTATAAAATATGTGCCTCAGCTTCAAATTAATTCTTAACAAGCAAATGGAATATTAATATAAGTATGTTTCAGTGAAGCAATTATTTCCCAGTAAATGCATTTAAAAAGGAGTAAAATTCTGTTCCAAGAACCTCAGCATAAACATGTTCATGAATCATTTTATGAAAAGTAAATTTCTTACTAATGCAACAGTTTTTCTTTGCTCAATCTGAAGCTTACTTAACTTGTACACCTAATCTGTTCTGATTCCATTTTAATATATATTTGCAAGCATAATTGCTTTTAATGGTTTTCCCCTATGGGTAAATAAAAATGTTATTCAAGAAAAAGGAACTTGTCTTCCATGCAAATTAATCTGCTTATGTAATATAGTTAATAAAATATTTTAGCCTGAAACACACAAATGGATTTATTTTCCAATTCTCCATCTTAAATTATAAATGTTGTCTTCCACACACCAGAGTGCTGCAGAGAGCAGAAAGCTTTATTCTAAGTATGTCTGTAGAAGTTGTGAAAACTTGTTCTTCTCCATTTGTATCTGGATGCAAGTTGATGAATATGCTGCAATCAAAATATATTTCTTAATGTAAATAAAACCATGTGAAGATTAAATGACTACTGATTGGACCAAACAGTACATTATTTATTCTTTTGACTTTAATATCTATAACCTTTCCATTTACTCAAGCAGGAATATCTATTGGTCTTTATCAAAACACATGCTGTCATTCATTACATGCTCAGTATTGCTAATTACCACTTAGATCACTACAGGAGGTAAGTGTCCTGCTCTTTAAATTGCCCCTCCAAAATTCTAGTTTTGACTTGCCATAGTAAAAAGTGCAGCATCTATGAAGAACACATTAAGACATGACAACTTCCAAGTGTGGGTTTTATAGTCTATGACAGACATCACACACATCTCATCTTGTGTGATTTTCTGCTTTCTGTCATCAATTGTGCAGCAAGAAGACTACCATTGGGCATATGCACCTTTACTTAGGTCCTTCACATTTGTAAACCATGGGAAATAAGCAAATGTTATTTATAGGTAACTCATTTTAGGTACTTTGTGATAACTTCACCAATAAGTGAAGTCATACACGGTATTAGTAAATATGTGCCTTATTTTTATTTTCCCCTCTAAGTAGGACTGACTTGTATGATAGGAAGAATTCTCACGTCTTCCATTCCTGTGATCACTGACATGTTTGTGAACCCTGAATTAGCAACAGAAATTCTGTAGATAAGGACATGTATGAATGTAATCAACACTCCAAGAAACATTCTCTAGGTAAGCTTCAATTAATCAAAGAAAGGCTTTGTTAAGTTGAAGGTTATGGAAGAATTGTTTACATTCAAAAGAAAGCAACTTCACGGGACATACTTTGTCAGAACGAAGGACAGGAAACCATAGAACAAGTTTCCTCAAGTGGCCCCTTCATGCTGAGAGTACTCCACAACTGACGGGTAGGAAGAAAACAGGTGGGCAGCCCGCAGTCCTTCTTTTTCAAGAACTGATATCTCTTCATGTGAAGGGTGGACTTAAAAGAAGATTCTGAATATCTGGAAAACGCAACACCAGCCCTATCTGTATTCAGCCTATACATATTGACCATAATTCTTGTCTGTGTTAGCCACGTGGCTTGGTACCTTTTTCAGAGAGGCAGTCACATCTTGCTTCCTTTGTGTCTGGGTGACAACTGAAGACTGACATTTCCTCTTCCTAGAATTCTCTTGATCTCCTTGCCCAGCCTAAACTTCCTGCCTGCTACTGGCCAATCAGCATTTATTTAAATACAAGTGACAGGATACAGACCATTGTCTCACAGCACATGTGTTTTTGTAGAAGGAAATTACAGGCCATGCCCAGCATGCAGGAAATGGTTGGATATAGTGGTATAATCACTGATTATTATAATTATGAAATTGGCAAAGAAATTTTATTATAATGGTTTTATTCTGTCTCCAAATTTTCCCACATATGTATTTCTTAAAATATTAAAGGCATTTATTAAATATATTTCTACATGGAGGAGACAAAATATAAAGAAATTTCACACATATAGTTTATATCTGATATGTCAAAGTATCAGGTGAATGCACAGACATGAATTTAACTTTAGAAACATATGACAGTTACTAAATGATGCTATCTTAGACAGTAAAGACTTGAACTATCTCTCTGAACAGAAATAGTATGACACCAAGATTAAGAAATCAGAGGTCATGATAAAGACATGAGAGCCGTGAGATGCCTCTATGCCTCACTGGGGTTATGGAAGTAGTAAGGCTACCATGATAAATCAAAATGGTAAAAAGCATAAACAGATGATGTCATATTAATAAGGCACAGATGACTGGAAGCACAGAGAGGCAGGTGTAACCATGCAGCCAAGGCCTTCATAGAAATACATTGAACATAGCAGAAGAAAGAGGACACGTGCAATTTATGTGCTAAATGAATGCACACATGGATAAACAAAGAATAAGAATGTAATATAGCCCACCCAGCACAGAGGCCTGATCTTCGGCGCCAGGAGACCTAGCTTTGGGGTGAGTTTCTGGCCCCGCGGCTCCAGCCTGGGACGGGGAGCTCAGAGGTTCCTTGGCCCCCCAGCCTTCTTGGGCAGAACCCTCCCCACTTCGGCCCCACCGCCCTCCTTAGGCACATAACATCAACC
>NC_022019.1:26012181-26022402 GCF_000317375.1 Microtus ochrogaster
AGGGTGGGAGGAGGGGGAGGGAAATGGGAGGCTGGGAGGAGGTGGAAACTTGTTTTTTTTCCTTTTCTCAATAAAAAAAATAAAAAAAGAAAGAAAACAGGAAATAATCAAATTGAGGGCTGAAATTAACAAAATAAAAACAAAAAATACAAAGAATCAATAAAAAAAAAAGAATGTAATATAATAGCTCAAACAAGGCTTAACATATTTTCTGTAGTTTCAAAGAATAGGAAAGAAATCTGGTTAGCACTTTAAAATAGTTCACAAATAAAGGGTTTACTGCTCTGAACATATTATAAACCATTCGGACATTTCTTGCTGACTTCCCAAGTGCATCTGTTTATTGTCGTCTCTAATTATATTCTAGAATGCCTCACATTTTGTATTGTGGCTGATTTTATTAAAGACACAATTTGTTTACTTGCTCTGCCACAAACACATCTATACCCATCTTCGGGATGACATAATTGGGTAGCATAACTGGGTAGCATAAATTTAGATAAGGGAGAGCATATTCATTATAATGTAAGAAAGCCGGTATTACGTCATATGTTTTATGAAGAATGATCAGTGGAGAAAGGAATATTTTCAATTTTATAAACAAAGGTACTCATTTCTCTAATATGAACATTTTCTTAGAGCATGCTTTGCTTTGATTTTTTTCTTTATTTGCTGCTAGGTAAGTTTTAAGTTGTTTCCTTGGTTAAAGGATTTATAAATATTTGATGAGTTTTCAGCAATGAGCTATTTCTAGATTTTATATTTCTTTTACTATGTAGCCCATTGTAAATCCTACTTTTTCATAGAGTGAAACAGTATAAATGCCAGGAAACAAACAGTAGGAGTTTGGGCATGAGGAAAGCTTATCTAGCTTTCAGCAGTTTCAGAGAAATAGTGTTTGAAATCTGGCTTTAGAAATAGTTTGTTTTTTTGTGTGAAAATAATTCTCATTGTATTTTGGGACTCAATGGATTATATCACAATCATTTAAATTCTATTAATCTTCCAAACTTAGCTCTGACATCGAACCAATAAAGTTCATTAAAGCAGAGTAGAGCACAGATATTAAGTGCCTTCAAAAGAAAGTCATTAATATAAACAGATATTACTCTTTTGTTTCCTGGCTTCCCAGCCCCAAATAATCACACAGAAACTATATTAGTTACAACACTGTTTGACTGATGGCTCAGGCATACTTCTATCTACCTCTTACATCTGAAATTAATCCAGTTCTTTTGTTTAATATTTTATAATGAGGGTCATGGTTTGTTACTCTTCCTTCTTAGGTGGTTACATGGCATCTCCTTGACTCTGCATTTTTTTTCTCTCTGCATTCAGATGAGTTTTCCTGCCTACCTATATACTGCCCTGCCACAAGTCAAAATTTTATTTATGCTTCTTAATTAACCAATGGCAATAAAATACATTCATAGCATAAAGAGGGGACTCCCATGTCACACATCACATTAATACAATTCAGTAGTATTACATAAATGTATGATGAATAAACTGTTTTTGTTGTTGCTGAAGAAATAGTGCAGGTCTTAAGAGCACTTGCTGCTATTATGTATGGTTCAGCTATGTTTGCTTGCCACTACACAGGAATCTGTAACTCCATTTCAGTGGGTACTGATATCCTCTTAATAGCTGTGTGACATGTAGTATACATGCAAACACACCATTTCTAATGATATGCTATTATCATTTCCCAAAGACTTTATGTGAGTGTATACATAAACACATAAACACACACACACATATATATATATGTATATATGTATATGTGTGTATATATATATATATATATTCTTAAATACATAAACAAAAACTGCGCAGTGGGAATAATGCTACTTGTAAATTCATATTTTCAGGGCTGAACAATTGGAACCAATTGCTGTGCTCTTTTGACAAGTTAATTCTTGTATAGACTCATGGAAAGTCACCATGATGGCTGTAAGTTCCTGACTGGATTAGCTGTGGATACTCAGAAAACAGCATTTTGCATTCTCTTCTTTGTACTGGTTTATCTCTTTCTTGGTGACCACTGACCCTTAGTGAGGATAAATGCTTTGTTTAGCATGGAGCTTTTATCGGGCTCTTTTTCTTGACACCATGAGCAGCCAGGAATCTCTGCATTCCTTTCAGTTTATTATAAAGAGAAACTCCTCTGATTAAGGATGGTAATAGTATTTATCAATGGCATAAACATAAGTATTTAGAAGGCATCTGGGAAACCTGAAAATTTATTTACATGATAGCAGTAATTTCACCTCTAAGACCTAAGAAAATGTCATCGTACTTTTGTTGTTGAGACACTTTTTCTCCTTTCAATACAGCAAATACCACCAGTATCATTTAGATGTAATATCTTTCTTTTATGCAACTATTCTCCCCACTTCCATATGGTATATTAGCTGATGTTTTATTGTTTACATTCTCTTGCTAATTTTCTCACTCTCTGAATTTTTGCAATTTCCTTTTAAATTTATTTTTCTTTAAAACATCCATTCGCCTGCAAATTTCACGATGTCGTTGTTTATAACAGCTGACTAAATAGCACTTCTGAATGACATTTAAGTTGTTTCTAGGTTCTTACTTTTATAATTAAAGTTGTTACAACATAATTAACCTATTGTCCTTATGATAGGATAGAGTGTACTTTGGGTGTATGACCAAGAGTTAGTGGGGTAACCCAGACCCAGAAATACATTGTATGTATTTATCCAATGTATAATATCCGTTATAAGTGGATATTAGCAAAAATGTAAAGGATAACTCTGCTGAATCCCACAGACTCAGAGAAGCTAAGTGACAAGGAGGGTTAAAGGTGTATACTCTTAAGAATAGATTTTGCAGATAGGTTGAGGGGAAGGTGGAGATAGAAACAGGAGCGATCAGATGGGGGAAGGAATACTAGAAGAGACAATGGGACAAGAAAGGGGGTGGAGTTTCTGGATGATATAAAAACTTGGTGCAATGGAAACACTCAGGAATCTACAAGGGTTACTGCAACTAGGACCCTGGCAACAGGATATACCCTTCCTGAAATTGCCATCTCTGTAAACAGAGAAAACTTATTTTGTTTTGAAAATTCTGACATATATTTTGGAATAATTTTTAAATTATTTTTATTTTCGTTCTATATTCCAGCCACAGTTTTTCCCTCCCACCTCTTCTCCTTCCCTGCTCTCAAGTCCCTCTGACAAGTGTGCCTCCCATTCACTCCTCCCAATGGGTAATTGGACTCTCTCATAAGAAGGCTCTATGATGACTCCACATCAGATAAGACTTTCAGTTGAGGAACCGAGGTACCAACCCAGGTATATAGCCTTAGACTTAACAATTTCTTGTGCCTTCCATATGTGTTGGGTTAATGGTGCCACAAAAAAACATGGGATTGTATAACTAATGACTAGTTCAGTCTGAGAATCATGCCACTGTGAGGAGGTCCATCCCTGACACTGCTTGTAATACCAAGACACAGATACTGGACAGTCCAGAGATTGTATAGAACAAATGGAACTGGCATAAAGAAATAAATACATAAATACTAAATAAATAAATAAATAAATAAATAAATAAATAAATAAATAAATAGATGGTATTTAATGATATTCTGCTATGCTCATAGGTTGATACCTAGCTCAGCCGTCATCAGAGCACCTCCATTAGGCAAGTAATGAAAACAGATGTAGAGACCCAAAGCCAAACATTAGACAGCTGTGAAGGATGTAGAAGGATTGTAGGTGCACCAGAGGGGCCAAGGAGACTGATGTGGAATTCCCTTCGGCATGCTGTGAATATGTTTTCCCCCCCATTGTTTAATAAAGAAACTGCTTTCAACTATTGGCTTAACAAAGTAAAGTTAGGCTGGAAAACTAAACTGAATGCTAGGAGAAAGAAGATGGAGTCAGGAGAAGACTTGTAACCAGCCACAGGGACAGACAACAACCTGGAAACTTGCCGGTAGGTTATGAACCTTGTGGTAAAACATAAAACAATAGAAATGGGTTAATTTAAGATGTAAGAGCTTGTTAGGAATATGCTAGAGTCATTGGTTAAGCAGGGATGTAAATAATATAGTTTCTGAGTGATTATTTTGGGTCTGGAATGCCAGGAACAAACCAAGAGCTTTCTTTTATACCATTAACCATAATGGACAAAAGAAAGCTGCCTGTAGTTTTCAAAGGCAAACCTATGAAGAAGACAGCAGATATGACTTTGAAGAAAATACTAGTATCACAAGATAATAGAATTGAGAGCAAAATAGGGACAGTTGTAAATCAATAAAGGTGTTTTTTGTATCTTATAGACACAAATAATGAAAACAGAAATCCCAGATGGTAAGACAATATTTACAAAGGAAATACATATTAAAAAGTTTCTCTCTTAGAAATAAATACACATGAAAAAAGAAACAAAGCTTAAGATTACTATATCTCTCTACTATAGCAGTATTCAGTAAATTTTCTTAAATATGGATAAAATAAGTTGAAATTGCAATGAAGTAGAAGCATACCTATGCCTATGATATCACATGTTGAGCGTGTGTATAATCCATACAATATATAACATCTATAACAGGTGTACAATGAAAATGAATTCTTAGTGCAAAGAAGTTGAAAACATTAGTTTTTCAAAAAAGTTGCTAATAGATAAATCCAATACCAACCTGAATATAAATGTTATTTAAAATGAGAGTTCAAGATAAAATATAAAATCCTAAACAAATAATACATTTTAAAATGGCACAATTCAGATCTTGCATTAGGCAATTAGAGTTCACAAAAACATTATTATTCAGCCGGGCAGTGGTGGTGCATGCCTTTTATCCCAGCACTCAGGAGGCAGAGGCAGGCAGATCTCTGTGAGTTCAAAGCCAGCCTGGTCTACAAAAGCTAGTTCCAGGACAGGAACCAAAAAGCTACGGAGAAACCCTGTCTCGAAAAATCCAAAAAAAAAAAAAAAAGATGGAAAAAATTATTATTCAAAGTTAGAACCTAAAGTAAAATTTATCATGAAAACTAAAAACATAATAATACTAATACTGTTATAATTTTTATATAACATAACTAGATCTAAATGTGCAAGAATATACAAATAATAGGTAATAACATGTACGAGAGCAACAAAAATGATAAAACATATATGTATGAAAATAACAAGGTTCACATATGAAAATATCTTTGTCATAACTCTAAGGACTAATATACATGTATTATTACTATTGTAAACTTAAAAATAATAAAGAGAACATAAGATTATACCTTCTAATATAGGAAGACTTAGCTATGTTTATTATTCTAAATAAATGCAAAAATATAGAGATATATAAATCAAACAAACAAGGATTTAGATATAATTTTCCTGGCAAACTAACTAACCTGTGAATGTACATCAAGAAATATAAAATCACAACCACTCAGAGTCACAAAGAAAGAAAGATAAATTAGCTTCATAAATGCCATGCAAACATGATAGTAACATTGTCTATGCTACATACTACTGATGTGACAAGTAAATATTAAGTCAAAATAATCTGACGAAACATAACAATGCATCATGTCTAACAGTACCTTTCAAATTACAAATAGAGAGAACTTGCTGTACTGTGGTGAAGCACTCTTTTATCTGGGATCTCTGAGTTTTAGGTCACCGTGATCTACAGAGTGACTTTCAGGAAAACCAGGGATAAACAAATAAATCCTGTCTCAAAAAACAACAAACAAAGAAACAAAAAGAAAACTGGGGCAAAGGAAATAAATATGGGGAAAAGTCCTTGGCAAGCAATATAACAGAACGGGCTTTTGTGTGCACTATCTAGGAGTAATTTGATTAACATAAAACATGTTTTGCGTCTTGTTTTTTTTTTTTCTCAACAACAACTTTTTAAAAAAGGAAATGAAATTTTAGTGAACTTGGAAAGAAAGAAAGAAAAAAATAATGTCCAGGTAATAATTTCAATGAAAGACACTGAAGAAAAAATCAACTTTCCAAATTCAATAATGGTAATAAAATAGAGGAGTATCATATTTTGATTTTTTCTTTCGGTTAGAGCATAGCATGGAGTTTTTTTTCTAAATACTTTAGTAGATAGACTCCTATTTTAAAGAGAAGGACTCTTAATAATTGTGAGAAAATGTTTAATTGAGAAAGAAGCATTTCTTCAATTTTTGGTTAAAACTCATACCTCAGCAAACAGGATTTTAATTTATAGTCAAGAGTAAAAATCCCTGTCTGGACTTAAGGGTCAATGTAACTTCCTTGAAAACAGGCCACACTGTTGATGGTTTGTGTGATATAGAGTTAGCTACAAATCATGCAAGTTTCAAATGTCAAAGCTTTGTCATATTCTGTTTAGAGCAAATCTTACTTCACAGGCAATGATGCAGACAAGGGAAATGCAATGATATAGTATAATGGGAATCTATATGTATGAGAGCTGTCCTATTAATGATATCTTGACTACAGTAAGGCACATCTACTTGTTAGAAGCAATGCAATGGTGATTTAAAGCACACTTTAGTTCAAGAACTCTTCAGTTATGTTCTTACAGAAAATCTCAGGTGATAATGTAAGGTGATTAAAGCTACTCAAAATTTTCTGCTTTGATGTCCAGACACTTGTTTTCTCTTTTTCATTAACACTAACAATGATTGCATTGTTAGAGGCATTGTTGCCATAATTTGTTTCATATATAATATTCATACAAATACATATGATGTCATTTATTCAACCATATCCTAGACCAAATTTTTTGTCATGTATTGACTCTGGGGAGACTATAAGATATACCACGGAAAAAGAAAATGGGGATAGAAAGAGTGACAGTAGAACCACTTAGTTGTGGGTTCCATTAGTATGGATCATATCCTCCTGGGTTTTTTTTTTCTTTTTAATGCCCTGAAGCATAAATCAAGGCGGCTTAATGGAATTTATGTAGTTATCAATAAAGCACTTTAAATTTTGTCTGTCATCACTGTTCCTAATTTCAGATAATTTACAGTTTTCAGTTTCAAAGTGAAGTTTGCAGAGGTAAAAATAATATTGGAAAGAAAAAGTATATTTTGTGAATTACAGCTGGGATTGCTGTATGTTTAAGATGTTTCTAGGATATGTATAGCAGAAGACAGATGATTTTTAGAGTCAGTGATAAAGATAACTTTAGAGAATATAATACTAAAGGTCATAGAGGATAAAAATCTTATAATATGGCTTTTGTATTTTTAAGTTAATTTCAAAATAAAAATTCAATTAAAGGGATGGGAGGAAATGTGGCTGAAATGAAAATTGAAAAAATAAAAAATTCAATGTAATACATGGTCACATAGGATCTAATATATATATCTGATATTCTCAGTCTTTGGATTAACTGATATAAATATTCTGTTTTCATAAAACATGTCTTTTTATTTGTATGTTTATTTTGAGACAGGGTTTGTATGCAGCTTTGGAGCCTGTCCTGGAACTAGCTCTTATAGATTAGACTGGCCTTAAACTCACAGAGATCTGCCTGTTTCTACAACCTGAGTGCTGGGATAAAAAATGTGCACTACCACCGCCTGGCAAAACATGTTGTCTTTTAAGTTTTAGTAAAAAAAAAAATTGCTTTGCTATTAATTTTACCACTAATTCTTCTTTTAGATACAGTTTAATAGGACTCATATAGCCATTTTCAAATAAGCATATTATAACTATTATAAACAGTCATATTTACATCCTTACAATGTTTCTGGTGGGAATAGACAGAGTATAATAATACAGTAATAACCCAAACAGAATCTGTGTCTCGAGGCATGGCATTTTCATATTAGTTTTCTAGAATTTGGAGTTTGTGTCCAGTATCCCTTCCCTCCAAAATTCTTCGAAGCCCTGGCTTCTAAGCCAGTAACAGAAACATTTTGTCTTAAGCTATATGCCTATATTTGTAATATATCCAGGGGAAGTTTGTATTTCTTACCATTTCTAAGACATGGGAGCCTCTTTCATTGTAAAGTGTTACTTAGGAAAAACATGTATCCAAACTTCCTTAAAATGAAATCACAAATAGCAATCAGCTTGGGTGACTATTGAATAAACAAATACAGGTGAAAGTTCTTAACGTAAGCACCCATACACATAAGCACATCACTCAAGAGAATTAATTTTATACTCTTGTTTTAGTTCTAAGATTTGTTTCAATTTAGGATTTTTTTGTTTTTATTATTATTTTTGTTATATTTCTTTTTTTGTAAATGAATGTTAATACTTTTATTTAGCTCATTAGTTTAATGAGAAAATAATAAGCCTATTTGAAAAATATCCTGTATTGATGATCAGTAAAGATGAAATGAATTTGTTAACAGAAGAAATCTAACTAGTACCCTGTAGAGAAAGGAAATACAATGTTCTAGGTAACTCTTTTTTTTCTTTATTTTTTGTTTATTTTTTTTTAGTTGTTGAGAAAATAAAATTCCGCCTCCTCCCCATTTCCCATTTCCCTCCCTCTCCTCCCACACATTGCCCCTCCCCCTCTCCCCCTCCCACCACTCCATTCCCCCTCCCTCTCAAGAATGAAGAACAGTCCAGATTCCCTGCCCTGCTGGAAGTCCAAGGTCCTCCCACTTCTATCCAGGTCAAGGAGGGTGAACATCCAAACAGGCTAGGCTCCCACAAAGCCAGTTCATGTATTAGGATCGAAACCTAGTGCCAATGTCCTTGGATTCTCATCATCCTTCATTGTCCGCCATGTTCAGAGAGTCCGGTTTCATCCCATGCTTATTCAGTCCCTGTCCAGCTGGCCTTGGTGAGCTCCCAATAGATCAGTTCACTGTCTCAGTGGGTGGGTGCACCCCTCGTGGTCCTGACTTTTTTGCTCATGTTTTCCCTCCTTCTGCTCCTTATTTGGATCTTAAGAGCTCAGTCCGGTGCTCCAGTGTGGGTCTCTGTCTCTATCTCCATCCATCGCCAGATGAAGGTTCTAAGGTGATATGCAAGATATTCATCAGTATGGCTATAGGATAGGGTCATTTCAGGTTCCCTCTCCTCAGTTGCCCAAGGTACTATCTGGGGACATCTCCCTGGACACCTGTGAGCCCCTCTAGAGTCCAGTTTCTTGCCAACCCTAAGATGGCTCCCTTTATAAGGTATATATTTCTCTGCTCCCGTACCCACCCTTCCTTTATCCCCACCATCCCATTCCCCCAAGCTCCCCCAATCCTTCCCTTCTCACGTTTCTCATCCCAATTCCCCTTAGCCCCAGGCCACCTCACCCCCAAGTTCCCAGTTTTTGTCTGGGAATCTTGTCGACATCCCATATCCAGGCAGATGACTATTTTGTTATATTTCTTAGTCTACTCAAGTATACATATATTGAGCAACATTTTTCCCTGACAGATTTCTGGCCTTAAATATATTCAATCATTTAGAGGTTCATTTTTTTTTTAATTTTTATCATCCACAGCAGGTATTAAACAGTCTTCCACAACACCTTCTGTGTCAGCAAGATTGTATGAATTGATAATAATTTACAAGTAAGATAGGCCTCTATAAGACAGAAGTGTAGGCAAAACGTAGGAAACCTAAGGAGTAAAGTTGGAATTGAAATAAATGGAGCTGAAATAAAATAAATGAAATTTAAAAGAACATAGTTGGAAAAAAAAGCACTTTGATAGAAAAATCAAGCTAGACATATTGTGTGTAAGTTCTGATTGATTTCATTTTTGGATAGATAAATATGCACTATTGATTATTATTAGGTGCCTCATTCTCATGTCAGTTTTCACTTTTAACACTGTGAACACATGGGCAATTAATAAAAAATTAATTAGAAACTGCTAAATATGATCTCTTCAGATGTAATCTATTTTATCTGGACAGCAAATGGAAGCTATACTTTTAATAATCATCAGTAAATAATTCATGTGTTCCTCATTCCAAACAACACACAAACATGCTTGAATGATGATAAATTTAGTTAAAAAAAAACTTAATAAATTTTATTTGTTCCTTTATGAATTGTTTTTTCCAAGTCTGCGGTACTTTTCAAATCCCATCAACTGCTTATAACAAGCCATGATTCCATATATTCTAATTAGTAAACTAGAAAAGGCACAGGAAGCAATTGTTTCCTTCAAGAATTCCCAAATTTCTGGGCCATAAATAAGGGTCACGGAGTCTACAATTGGCGAACCTAAAGAAGCTAAGTAAGAAGGTGAACCCAAAGAAAAACATATAGTTTTG